>NC_086320.1:173736837-173871837 GCF_036172605.1 Pelobates fuscus | reverse complement strand
GCCTGTAACTGTGTGTTACTGCCTGTAACTGTGAGTGTGACTGTCTGCCTGTAAATGCATGTGTGTGTGACTGTCTGCCTGTAACTGTGTGTGACTGCTTGTAAATGTGCATGTGACTGCCTGTTGTGTTACTGCCTGCCTGTAACTGTGCCTGTGTGTGTATTTTACTGTATATGTGTATAACTGTGTGCATCTGACTATGTGCATATGACAATGCAAAAGTACACACCTGCATTCACACATGGGCCTACATGATTTTTTTTAAAATTTGAATTAAATACCCATCACAAATACCACACACAGTCAATACACACATTTATCACACACAGTCAATACAACCATAACAATTATCGCACACAGAGGTGCAACCCAGATTCCCAACATACTGGACCACAAGAGATCAGTATACCCCTGCAAGGTAACAACAGGAAAGTTGAATGAATATTTGTTAAAAAAAAAAAAATATTAATTTAATAATGCCCCTATACAAACACTACATCCCTATGAGTGGGTGTGACCAGCGAGGAGCGCTGTGAAGATTTTTCACACTGGGCATCGTAAGACCTAAGGCTAGTCCTGGGCAGACTGAGATTTAAATTCAACCATCTTACAAGTCCCAAGCAACTGGCTGGCCAGGGTCTGTCATCTTTTCAAAATTACTATCAAGCAACACATCTAGCTCATGTGGTGAAAGGGCATCATGTCAATATCAATATACAAAGAGTCTGGTCAACACTGAAGTGTGTAATAGCAGAGGGCCTGGCCCTCATGGCAGTGTGGCTGAAAGACAGAACAGCCCAGAAATTGACGGCAACACATCCCTCATAGGGGCTACAATGAAGATATGGTACTGACTACGCTTTCAGCTTGTGTACAGACCAATGTATTGAATAACTGGAAACCTAGTTTTACTGGCAGGGGCAGACCAACATGCCTACGATTTCCTAAGAAAAGGAACTGACCTATTTATCAATTCCTTTATCCCAGGAATTGACTTAATTCCTTAGTCGAGCTGTTTCGAGAGACATCTTACACAGTTGGAAACCTTCTGTTACCATCAGCTCAAACACTTTTATAGGGGGCATGACTGAACTTCTGGGAGGCATGTCTGCTAGTCTAGGCTAAGACGTGCTGAGCTTCAGACCCAGTTTGGGAGTAGCGGAGGAGCCCATTACAGAGGACAGAGTACTTTTCACCGGATTAACAGCTTATCGGTTTACAGGCTTAACACTTGCCGAGCCTCTAGCCTTTCTGACAGCCCCGCAAGCCCTGAAACCCCTGCCAGGGATGCCAGGGACACGTGAAGCGACCACAAGATCAAAGATGGCGCCACCAGTATCACCTGCAAACTCAAAGATGTTGGCATCTGAGACCTCAGTAATAGGGTGTAAGGAATCAATAGTGCAAATAAGCCCTGCACGCACGGACAACCTCATCAATTACTAAGGAAGACTTCATCTCACTCGTGAAAGACCTAAAATCTACTATACAGGCAGAAGTGTCAGATGTGAAAACAGAAGTGTTAAAATTGGATCAACGAGTGCAGGCAAAGGAGGTCACTACAAAACAATCACAGAATCTACATGCAGCAGCAGAATTAGCAGCTACTCGGCAGGGAAACATGCTACTTGCTTTAAGGAGACAGGTGGAAGATACCGATAACCGGAGAAGACGTAATAATATCCGCATCCGTTGGGTACCGGAGACACCAGAAGGAGAGGAGGTAGGAAATATATTATATTGTTTGTAATAATTCAGGGAGAAGAAACCCCTCAGGAATTAACCATTGAGAGAGCCCACAGGGCTTTGAGACCCTGGAGAATTGCAGGAACCCCAAGAGACATTATCTTTAACATAGGGTCATGCTTTGTGCTATGCACAAAAATAAAACTGGATACTACAATCAGTAAACCCACCATCTAGGTTAAGAAAAGACGTGAGGAAAATAAATATGGATTGAATCCAGAACATTGTTGGACATTCACAGTACATTAATCAAATCTGTCTGAAAATAATAAGGGAAAGGAAAGTTAAGAAGGGAAGGAGGAGAAAGGAGAGACTAGGAAATAGTAACCTAAAAGAGTAAATGTGCGGTTATGAAGGAAGAAACCCTTGCTAACCCTCTGACCTCCCACACCGTATGAATTTAATAGAAACATAGAAACATAGAATGTGACGGCAGATAAGAACCATTCGGCCCATCTAGTCTGCCCAGTTTTCTAAATACTTTCATTAGTCCCTGGCATTATCTTATAGTTAGGATAGCCTTATGCCTATCCCACGCATGCTTAAACTCCTTTACTGTGTTAACCTCTACCACTTCAGCTGGAAGGCTATTCCATGCATCCAGTACCCTCTCAGTAAAGTAATACTTCCTAATATTATTTTTAAACCTTTGTCCCTCTAATTTTAGACTATGTCCTCTTGTTGTGGTAGTTTTTCTTCTTTTAAATATAGTCTCCTCCTTTACTGTGTTGATTCCCTTTATGTATTTAAATGTTTCTATCATATCCCCCCTGTCTCGTCTTTCCACCAAGCTATACATGTTAAGATCCTTTAACCTTTCCTGGTAAGTTTTATCCTGCAATCCATGAACCAGTTTAGTAGCCCTTCTTTGAACTCTCTCTAAGGTATCAATATCTTTCTGAAGAATAGCTAAGACCTCCCCCCCCCCTCTGTCCTCTCTCTCTTCCCTCTCTCCAGTCCTATTTAGAGGGGAGGGGTAGGAGAGGGAGGAGGACTACAGAAATAGTAATATATGCATAATTTATAATTATTGTGTTACTTACTAATGGTAAAAATGATACTGGCCTAGGAAAATGTATGTTATACCTATGCTAAATATATAATCAAGGGGAAGGGGCGGCCTGAATGCCATGCTGACCTGTTGCGGGCTGGAGAGGCTCCTGTTAAACCTGTTCTCTTTTTTGGCAAAAAAGAATATGTTTTCCTACCTACATTGGAGTCCAGGAGATAACCTGTGTGTCCAGGAAGCTGCCGGTGGGATTTGAGGAAAAAATAAGACAGTGGATTAGATCACTATATACCATTCAAAATATCAGGATAAATGTAAATAGGACATACTCCAAAATAGTCCAGATAAATAATGGAACCCGTCAAGGCTGTCCCCTATCCCCAATTTTATTTGCACTTACCCCAGAACCTCTGCTACAAGCAGTGAGAAGAAACTCAAATATTAATGGTTATAATAGTATAAAATAGTGGCATATGTAGATGGCATGCTGTTTTTTGTAACTAATCCGAGAATCACACTACCAAATTTGATAGCAGAATTGAATAAGTTTGAATTATTATAAAATCTCAAACTTAATGCTTCCAAATGTGAGGTGTTAAACATCTCAATGTCAGCACAAGCAAATAATAATTTAGCAATGCAACTTTCACTTAAGTGGTGCACGGCCCAAATGAAGTATTTGGGTATCTGGATAACCACTGAACCATCTCAAAGCTATCAGATCAATTATTTACGACTATTAAAAGAAATCCAGACAGATCTCTGTAAATGGAATACGCAATTTATATCATGGTTTGGGCGTATCAATGTCCTTAAAAATAATTTTTTTTCCACAAATTTTATATTTATTTCAGACAATCCCGATTGAGATACCACAATCTTTTTTTGCATCCCTTAAAAATCTGCACATATGCTGAGAATTCAAGAATGGCATGACACAGAGTTTAAAAAGCCATAATTGGTCTTGGAAAAGACGTTGAGCCCTATCCCATTAACAGTCTTGACATGGTTACAAAATGTAACAATCCCTCAACAGATACCCCCAGGTAGCCCTATTTACGCAACATTGAAAGTTTGGTTCCAAATTAAAAAGCATACATTAGTTTCACCTATACCTAGTCCTCTATTACCACTTACTCACAACCCAGATTTTGCTGGAGGAATTCCTAAGATAGGCGAGGGCTTTTCAGAGGCAGGCGAGATAAAAGCAACTATGGAAATGATTTTAGGTGAAGAACTACCATTTCAGCCTGAGAATGTCCTCCTACACCACACGAGCCTCTCAATAGCTCAGTATAAGAAATTAATATTAAGATTCCTCTTAAATGCTGCTAAGGTTTTAATCCCACTATACTAGAAAACTAGGGAATCTCCAAAGGTACAGACTTGGTTGGACAAAGTGGGTCTGATTGAAGCTGCAGAATTTAGGATTGCAACTGTTAGTGACAAACACGCCCAGATTTGGTATCCATGGCACAAGTTTATATCTCAGAGGCAGAAGGTCACCTAGGGAGGGGAAGAGGAAAGAAGAGAGAAAAGAAGGGAAAAGGTAGAAAGGAAGTCACGAAGAGGGAAATAAATAAGGAATAGAGAATTACATGTTAAAGAGAAATCCTCACTATACTAGTTTCTAGAGAGGGGTACTCAGAGAAATATCATTGTGAAAAACAAAAGAAGGAAAATTGCATCTAGCTAGACAAGGTACAATAAGAATGCCTTTTTTTTCTTCCTCTTTCTTTCTTTTTCTTTTTCCTTGAGACATACTAAAGGAAAATCGATAAATATATGCTTGCATATATATATATGTGGGTATGCATATTCGTACACACATATATCTATATATATATATATATATATATATATATATATATATTCATATATGTGCGCCTGTACGCGCGTAACATGCAGATATATGTACATAAAGAGGGTTAATAATACTTTTTTCCCTCTTTCTTCTTTATTGATATACGGGTATGTAAATAAGATACTAATTAAGGGATAAGAATATTGGTATGATATATTTAGTGGTATGCTTACCTTAGACTAAGTATTCTGTCTTTAGAAATTAATGCAGGGCGATAGTCTGAAATTTTTTCATTTGAAATTGTATCATTTTTGTTTGTTCCCCCCTTTTTTTCTTTAATAATTTCTTTAATAATTAATAAACAGAGATTGTAAAAAAACCAAAACACTTTAATGCATCTTTTACATTATATCGTTAGCTCTTACCATTTAAGGAGTTCTGTTATAGAGCAGAACTGCTGTGTAAAAGCATCTCTACTCTCTACCCAGGACATACTTAAAATGAGAGAAATCTCAATGTATCTTTCCTGGTAAAATATTTTATAAATAAAAATAATTAGTCCTTACTAAAGCCCAGCCACATCCATTCAAATTTAAGTCTTACTGGGAGGATGCTTTCTTTCACCAATGAGGACAAGACAACAATGTTGACATTAAAAGTCTTTATGCTCTAAATATCAAGAGTTCAATTATAAAATAGTGATAAATTGGTACGACACACCACAAAAACTACATAAATTCTCCCAAGGAGCAATGGACCAATGCATGAGATGCTGGGGGATAGAGATAGAGCTGCATATCTTTTAGGACTGCTCAGCTCTATCTCCCTATTGTAGAAGATTGTACGATGTCATGAACACGTTGGCAGACAAAGCAGTGGAATTTCATTCTGTGGACTACTAAGCCGCAGTAAATTACCCATTTCCACAACCGCTATCCAAACAACTGCCAAATCGCTTATCCATGCCCTCTGGCTGCAAAGAATCCCTCCTTTACACCGGAGCTGGCTTGACCGTGTGGAGATCTGACAAATGGGTGGATTTGCTGCCTTTTTTGATGGCAAATGTCAAACAGAAAATCTATGATGAAAGCTATGATGGTAGGAGTTCCATACTTTATTAAAAATTTACCCTACAACTCATGAGTTCCCAGTAAATACTATTTACCAGAATAATTGATTCTTTTATTAAGTCAGGATTTTTTCATGTGTATTGTTTTTCTTCCTGTCATCACTGATTGAATCTTGAAAATAAAGATGGTCAAAAATAAATAAAAATAAAATAAATGTGATACAAATAACATTTAGCATTTTTCTCAGTTTCTAGTGTGAGTCACAATACATCGGGTAACATTCAGTCACGTTGATGCATGGTTTCTCTAAAATTAAATTTTCTAGATATGTTTTTCCAAGATTACTGTTCAGGGCTCTGAAATAAAACCATTTACAAGGGCGAAATAAAAGCTTGAGGCCAATAAAACGTTCTATTTCCCTAGCTGCCATACATCTCCTAAACGTTCACTGCAGATGACTAATATTTGCTAATATGCTTTGGCACAGTAACATACGATTTCCCCTTGCAGTTTGTAATATGAAAATTAAAGGCAGACTCAATGTTTTATGCCTGGATGTCACAGGTCTTGTTGTTTTGATCCTATGGCAAATTGTTCCTGATATGTTTTCCTGTGATAGTAAGTGAATTGGAACAGAAACACAGCCTTGGAAATAGGAATTGAGCTTCTGGTTTGGTGTCTAGTGTACATGCTGCATAGATGGCAGGGAAACCTTTGGGAATTATCCAACAGCTGGAAGGAAGGAGGAAACTAAAGCCAGCCAACCATATATCTATACTGCAGTGTGCGTCAAATGCTGCAGGGGTTATTTCTACTTAACAGACTTGGAAGAAGATTCTGCAAGGCTTCTTGCTGCAGTTTCATGCCAGACTATCAGTAAAAGTAAACTTGGCATATTCAGACCAAATTCTTTTGTGTTATTGCATTTCACTTTTCTTTAAAGTCACAGACATTCTAACCCTCCCTAAGCTGCATCTTGCTTTTTTATTGAGCATCTGGCAGACATGGTTAGATCATAAATGAGAAAGAGTAAATTAGACATAATCATGTTTCTTTCTATATTGGGAAGTATAAAACACGGATGTGTGCCAGAGGAATGTTTGTGGTTGTCGTGTACATTGGGTGATTGGTAACAAACAGTAATAGGTACACATACACAAAAACAAAAAAAAAAGACTGGGAGGGAGGGATGGGGGTGGTGACATTAGCTTGGCATGTATCAGGGGTGTATTTGCCGCGAGGCAAACAAGGCATTTGCCTTGGGCGGCATTTTTCAGGGGGCGGCAAAAAAAGCCGCCCCCAAATGCCCAGGGCAAATGCCTTGTTAGCCTTGCGGCTAACAAGGCATGCTGGGCGGCCGGCGGGCTGCTGGGAAGTGCGGGTAGGTGGGCGGCCGGCGAGGGAGCACTTCCTCTGAGCGGTCTGCTCAGCTCCCTCGCGCGCCGCAGAGTGAGGCTGGGAGCCGGAATATGACGTCATTTTCCGGCTCCGCCTCCCAGCATCACTCTGCGGCGCGCGAGGGAGCTGAGCAGACCGCTCAGAGGAAGTGCTCCCTCGCCGGCCGCCCACCTACCCGCACTTCCCAGCAGCCACTGGACCACCAGGGAGACAGATATCCCCCCCCCAGCTTTCCCAAAGGTAAGGAGGCTGGGGGGGTTAAATAAAAAAAATGTATTAAATATGTGAGTGATTGAGTGTGTTTGTATGTCTGTGTATGTCTGTTAGTGTGTGTGTGTATGTCTGTTAGTGTGTGTGTGTGTGTGTATGTCTGTAAGTGTGTGTATGTCTGTAAGTGTGTGTATGTCTGTAAGTGTGTGTATGTCTGTTAGTGGGTCTGTGTGTGTGTCTGTTAGTTTGTGTGTGTGTTTGTGTGTGTGTATGTCTGTTAGTGTGTGTATGTCTGTTAGTGTGTGTATGTCTGTTAGTGTGTCTGTTAGTGTGTGTGTGTATGTCTGTATGTGTGTGTGTGTGTGTATGTCTGTATGTGTGTGTGTGTATGTCTGTATGTGTGTGGGTCTGTGTGTGTGTGTGTTAGTGTGTGTGTATGTCAGTGTGTGTGTCTGTAAGTGTGTGTCTGTTAGACTGTGTGTGTGTCTGTTAGACTGTGTGTGTGTCTGCTAGTGAGTGTGTTTCTGTTACCTAGTGTATGCGTATTTGTCAGTGAATGTGTGTGTGTGTGTATTTAGAAGGCGGGACGGGGGAAGGGTTCGGTGGGGGTGGCGCGGGTGGGGGGGGAGGGTTGGGTGAGGGTGGCGTGGGTGGGAGGGGGGCGCCTGAGTTTTGTCCTGCCTAGGGCAGCACAAAACCAGGATACACCACTGGCATGTATTTCGAGGCACACCATCACCATTTCACCGTCACTGCATAGCTTATGCAGCTGTTCGGAAACTGGTCTTTTTGCTCATATCGTCCTCAATTTCATATAATTTTTAGATAAGCTTTTCAAATTATTGAATATTTTTGTAAAAACTTTCAAATCATTTATCTATAAAATAATGTCCCTAGACTTTGATGGTGAATTTGTGGATAAATCATTTGCCAAGTGTAACAAAAAATATAAATAATTTGAAAAGCTTACCCAAAAATATTAAACCAAGACCTTAGATGGGAACATAATGTAAATTGTGTTGTTCCAAAGTGGGTAACCTGAGTTACAGATTTGATGCTTTGAATTAACTCATATTGCCTTTGGACATGGCTATCATTTACTACTCTCATATATATTCAGGTAACACCAATATCCACCAATAGTGAGTAACAGTAGGTAATGCTACTCTCAACGAGTGACCTGTAATGGCATGAGAACGTCATCAGATGCTCTCAACCAATCACTGCATGTACTGCCAATGCTTCCCTGTTTGGAATACAGCTTCAGTGTTAAATTGTTCAAAACAATAATACATTGTAAGGTTAGAGGGGGACTCCAGGCCCCATAAGAACTTCATTGGGATGAGGATGCTATGTGGTGGACAATACAAACTGGCCTATTAATAAACATGCTTTCACACTGAGCATGTAATTTACATAATCTGAATGTAATAACAAATGACTAGCTGTCCCTTAATGTGTTGAAACATACATACAGTCATTCGAAAAGAAAGTACACTAAATGACACATTACGCCGTGTCATGATTTATTTTACAAAAATAAAGTCAAAATGGAGAAGCCATGTGTTAAAAAATAAGTACACCCTTACAACTTCCATGATAATTAAGAGGCTAAGTAGCAGTATCATCAGCAAGTGTGACCACCTTTGTAAAAGACAAAGATTTAGCAGTTTGCTGGTCTAGAGCATTCAGGAGTGTGTTAACACAATGCCAAGGACGAAAGACATAATTATGGAATGACATAATTATGGTTATAAGGCCATTTCCAAACAATTTAACCCCTTAAGGATGACTGGCATTCTATCCCGTCCTTAAGGGGCTGGTCCTAAACAGTGCTGGGCAGCATAGAACGTCCCTGCCATCCTTTATACTTACCGGCTCCCCGCCGGAGTTGGGGACTTCCTGATATTTGGCTCTCCCTCGCGATCACATGGCCGGAATGACTTGGACGATAAGCTGTTCCTCATATGCCTGTTGCTACTAAAAAGACTGGACACACCTTGTATTGAACACCCTGGGTTGTCTACTTTTGCAAATGGTATGCCATGATGGGGATAATTCTCATTCCTGGGCTGCCATATGGTCTCAAAGGCAACATAGGCCGGCAAGCCAATCTGGCAAATTTTAATGTGTAAAAACTGTAAACGGAAAAGCCCTATATTTAAACCTGTAACTTTCCAAAACCCCATAAAACTTGCAGGGGGTACTGTTGTACTCATGAGACATCAATGAACACAAATATGTGTATTTTGTTGCAGTAAAAGCTAATAGTATTATGAAATTCACAGCTAAAATGTCATGCAGAATTTGAAAAATAAAATTTCTCTTTTTTTTTATTTTTTAGAGTTTGTTCATATTAGATTATGTTTCACCTACAAATATGGGATGTAAAATTAAAGCCCTGTTTGTCCAGGAGAAAGCCTCTTCTCTCTAAAAGGAACATGGCAGTATGGCATAGGTTTGAAAAGTTGCGACTAAACAAACTACAAATCTTCTGGAACAATTTCCTTTGGACAGATGAGACCAAAGTGGAGATGTTTGGTCATAATGCAAAGTGCCATGATTGTCGAAAACCACAAAAACACAGAATATCAGTACAAATATCTCATACCAACTGTCAAGCACGTGGTAGAGGATTGATGATTTGGGCTTGTTTTGCAGCCACAGGACCTGGGAACCTTGCAGTCATTGAGTCGACCATTAACTCTTCTGTATACTATAGTATGCAAGAGTCAAATGTGAGGCCATCTGTCCGACATCTAAAGCCGAAATTGGGTCAGGCAACTGATAAAGTCATACAGAGCAATTTCTTCAGGTTATTGCTGTGAAAGGTGGTTTTAAAAGCTATTCAATCAAGGTGCACTTAGTTTTTCACAAGTGGCTTCACGGCTTTGGCTTTATTTTTATTAAATAAATCACGACACGGTGTAATATTCATGTGTTGTTCTTCTGAGGTTGTACTTATTACTTATCTAATTTTAAAACCTGCTAAGGAACAAATGCTTGTTATTATGTCCTGATTTTTAAATACTTAGAATTTAAAGAGGGTGTACTTTCTTTTCCCCATGACTGTATATAAAATATACAGAGCTCTTTTACTGAAGCCCATTTACTCCAGGGTGGAGATTACTATATATATTTTTAAATATTACATTTAAACTAAGTCACTTTTTCCTAATTTAATGTAACTTGAATTGCATGTTACATTTTGGGTGTTAGTCCTGATTTACAAAGTACATCACATGTCTAGGATTGCAGGTTATTTTTAGTAGTTACAGGTCACAAAATACAGGAAGTAAAATGCAATTTCAATGTGGAACGATTTTAGAAATTGGGATGGTCATCTGCACTTAATAGTTGAATATAGAAAACAAAATTGCCACACAAAGACTAATATTTATAGTAAAGGAACTAATCACAAAAGTGAGTGTTGTAGGGAATTCCAAGTGAAGTGTCTAATATGGGAAATTCACATTTAATTCACTCTGAATAACCCTGTATATTTTCCATGATATTGATAGAATGGAGCAATGTCGCCACCTAGGGAGACAGTTAATTATATTTAAACAGATAAAGGGATTCTGAAAGTTTTACATTACTTGCATACCCAACATAGTAAATATACACTTGGGAACATGCACATCCTTATTACTAGATTGTTTCTTTGCACATAAATATTCTGTGAGATACCAGTTTTCAGGTTTAGGGCAATTCACATATTGGCTAAGGCCAATTATGATCATAATTTGGTCCGGCCACACAAATCTTTGCAATCGCCTGTATCCATCTGGTATTCCATAGGCAGTGTGTGAGAGCTCTAAATATTTATATAATATACTTACCCAGTGAAAGAAGAAGAATGTTACATTGTATACAATTTCAAATAAAAAGTATATAAACATAGCCAGGATTCAGCTGTAAGCATTTGCAACACTTACAACAATCAAGTAACATACAGTCATATAAAATGTAATTTACTTAGCCAGTCATGTAATGACAGGAATGAATAAGTAGATAACTCCCTAATTCCCACGGTATTAGGGAGCTATCTACTAAAAGGCTGAAAGACCTGAATTGGTCTTTCAGACAAATTTACTAATACTAAGTAAACATTACTTAGTATTAGTAAATTATGCCAGTACTCGCTATATCGCGAGTAGGGGCATTTATATTAAAACAAACAAAAAAAAAGGTCCCCCCTCCTGAGCCCCCACCCGTTACTTAATCCACCAATCAGAGAGTTATGAGTCAAATTACACAGCGTGGGAAAATTCCAAAGAACTTTCCCACGCATTGTAAAATGACACAGAGCACTCTGATTGGTGGATTTCAAACCAACCAATCAGAGTGCTGTGACAGGTAAATGTAGAGACTTACCTGTCAGTCTCTTCATTTACCTTTCAGAGCACTCTGATTGGATGGCTTAAACCCACCAATCAGAGTGCTCTGAGCCTAATTGCAGGGCGGGGCAAGGCTTTATAAGTCTTGCCCCGCCCTGCAGAGCTCAGTCTGCAAAGAGCCCTCGCCGGGTGATGGGATATTATTTTTAGACATTAGGTCCTCCCCCCCTTTTTTAGTTGAGGGCCCCCACCTGACGCTCAGGGAGGGGGGACCCTTTTTTTTCCACTGGCTGCTCACTGTTTAATAGACATGTCCCTACTCGCGGTATAGCGAGTAGGGGCAAAATTTACTAATACTAAGTAATTTTTACTTAGTATTAGTAAATTTGTCTGAAAGACCAATTTAGGTATTTCAGCCTTTTGGTAGATAACTCCCTAATACCGTGGGAATTAGGGAGTTATCTACCAAGCGGCTGCAAGAAAACTCCCGAAATCCTAGAGTTCCGAAGTTGCCGCAGTTGCCGAAGGTCCAAAGTGCCGAAGTTCCGAAGTGGCGAAGTTCCGAAGTGTTCAAGTGCTGAAGTGCCGAAGTTGCCGAAGTTCCGAAGTGTCGAAGTGCCGAATTGCCAAAGTCCCGAATTGCCGAAGTCCCGAATTTCGGAATGCCGAACCAAGCCAAATATCTTCCCCATGCACATGCCTAATGAGTTTCAATGCTTTTTTCAAGATCATTTATAAACATGTTAAATAGAAGGGGTCCCAGAACAGACACAGACACCACTTGCCTCCTCTGTCCAGCTTGAAAATGTACCATTAATGTCAACTCTCTGTACTCTATTTTTAAGCCAATGTTCTACCCAAGAGCCAGAATTTTCATCTAGACTGATTTCTTTGAGTTTGAACACTAATCTATTGTGTGGAGCTGTATCAAACGCCTTGGCAAAATCCAAATAGATCAAATTCACTGCAACACCCTGATCTATACTTCTACTTACTTCTTCGTAGAATGCAATCAAGTTAGTTTGACATGACCTGTGCTTCACAAAACCTTTTTGATTTTTGCTGATAACCATGTTCTTCTCAAGAAATTCTTGAATATTATCCCTTAATAATCTTTCAAATACTTTCCCAGTCACAGAAGTTAAGCTCACAGGTCTATACTTTCCAGGATAAAATATGGGAGGTGATCAGGGCAAAAAGTAAAATAGAATATACATATGCTACAAAGGCAGAATCAAGTATATAAATTTATGAATACAAAGCAAAAGACAAATTATGGTGCAGTACAATTGGTAGGCTAAGGGGGATATGTATAGGTCAAGTGCACACTCACACTTTTTAGAGCTGTATCAGCTCTGTTTGGAAGGCCTGGACGGAATAATCCCACCTATGGATATATGTAGAAGGTCTTCCAAGCATGATTCCAAAGTTATGGAGACATCATGTGGAAAAAACATGGGGAAAATCCCAATGGTATGGTACATACACAGAAATGATATCAATGGAGGAAATAATCCTACTTACGTAACCCAGAGCAATGTCCTGCGCTGGTATGAAGAGCATGAGGTGGAATAATCCCCACCCAAGGATATATGCAGGAACTGGATAAGTGGTAGAAGCCTTATATATGGATACCCCACAGGTAAGTATATATAAAAAGTACGTTAATGTGTAAAAAATAGCTGGATGCAACAGCAAATAGAGTTTGAAAGCTTGAAAGCTGCTTCTCAGAGTCTGCTTTTTAGAGAAAAGATTCTCTAATAAACGTAATACACGCCTACTGCTGCAAAGCTCTGCCCTTTTATATATACATCACATCCCATATTTTATCTTGCTATGCATTTCACAAGGGTGAGGGAACCCCTTGTTGGTGATTTTCTGCCATTTTTTTTTTTTACATCGAGCTCCTATACATTCTATTGTTTTACTATAATTTCCAGGCAAGGATTTCAAACCCTTTTTGAATATAGTAACCACTTCCGCCTTCCTCTAATCCTCCGGAACACTTCCTGAAAGAAAAGAATCTTCAAAGATTAAAAACAGTTCACTTATTTCCACCCTTAGTTCTTTAACCCCTTCAGGACCGCTGACGGTTCAGGACCGTCAGCAGTAAAACGTGCGTTTGGACCGCTGACGGTCCTGAACCGTCATAACGGTCAGGGGCTACTTACCTGATCGCCGTCGGTCCCACGGCGGCGATCAGCTCTCCTCCCAGTCCAGGGGGACTGCCTGTCTGCCCGGGCAGTCCCCCCTCGGCAGATCAGGACCCCACGGCCATGTGATCACTCGATCACATGACCACAATAGGGGTCCATGTGTCTGCCTGCAGGGGGAATGTCTGTGCTGACAGGCAGTCTCCCTGCAAGTGAAAAATCATAAAATAAAGTTAAAAAAATAGCAATCAGTGTAAAAAAAATAATAATATGTGTATATATATATATATATATATATATATGATATATATACATGTATTATATCTATATATACCTATATATAATATATGTATATATATCATATATATAATGTCATACTAAGTGTATTTTTATATTTATATATACGTATATTAATATAAAAATACACTTATATTTAAATTACACACGAATATATACAATATATATAATAACTATATATATGGTATATATATTTTATTATAAAATACAAATAATATGTTAATAAAAATAAATAACAAAAAATTAAAATAATTTTTAATAATTAAAAAAAATTATATATATATATGCAATTTTATTCTAACAGTATTTTGATATTGATATATATATATTTATATCAAAATACACTTAGAATGTAATGATATATATATCTATATATAAATAAATAAATAAAAATAATACGAAATATACATAATTACATAAATAATTTCATAAATATACACGTAGACGTCAAATATATAAATATGTATATATATTAAAATTATACGTGCGTATTTATGTAATATTTTTACCTAATTAAGTAATTTTAATGATTGCAATTTGAGGGACCTGCCTGCCAACTCAGGCCGAAAGTCCAGAGAATTTAATTTGCTAGCACTGTGTTTAACCCTGTAACTTTCTATGACACCCTAAATCCTGTACATGGGGGTACTGTTTTACTCAGGAGACTTCGCTGAACACAAATATTAGTGTTTCAAAACAGTAAAACATATCACAGCGATGATATTGTCAGTGAAAGTGAAGTTTTTTGTATTTTTCACACACAAACAGCTCTTTCACTGAGGATATTGTTGCTGTGATATATATATATACATATTTTTTTTTTTTTTAATTCTTTATTTTTGAGTGCAGAGTTAACATAGCATTTTAAGCACTTGGTACATGTAGTCAAGAGGTACTGCACTTGTTTTTTTTTTTTTAAAGAGGAAACAAAATAAGAACATTAGTTAGGTAGACAATGGCAAAATATAGACGTACATAGTTTAAACAGTTAAAGGTAAGACTATGCTGGTTTATCCAGGTTTTAAACGATTTAGCTGCTCTAAGCTGCAAGGAACTTTCTATTACAGGAATTCATGCTGTGGCTGAATAACTGGCTTCAACATTGACGCTTTAATGGTTACACATGTTTACAACAAAAAAGAAAAATAGAAAAAAGAAAAGAAAAAAAATACTAAGATGATTCACCAGCTTATTACGTGTATTAAATCTGAAGTGTCAGGTGATTGTAAGTCACAGCATAGTGAACCACCTAATAAAGATATACATGACATTGAGTCTCATCTGAGAGGTTCAGTTAACAAGTTTATGCCGCCGCAACCGCTGGTGGCGACAGGGCAGTAGAAATTAATATACAATAATATGGCTTATAATGCAGTGCACATTTCCCTTTTCCTTTCTTTTTTTCTCCCCTTTTCCCCCTCTGTTTTATAGACCAAGAATAACCTACTGACTTTTGAAAGGTGTAAAAGGTCATAGGCTTGATAAAACATAATCCCTTTGGTGAGTCATATCAGTATATCAGAAATATGCATGTTAAAGTTAAATAAAAACACAGCGCCCAAAAGGAGCACTTAGATGATACCACCTAGATTGATGCCACAGATTGGTGCAAGACTAAAAAAAAACAAAAAAACATAAGTACAAAATAAGGAAAAACTAAACTTGTTGCCCAGACTGGCAAGTTGTTGAAAATGGGGGTGCATGTGGGGAGTGGGGCCCTGTTGAGGAGGATCAACATCCTTTGCCCACTGATCCACACAGCCTGCCCCAAGGTATATTCAAGTACTGTCTGTTGGCAGAGGGACTATGAAGTAAAGGCCATCGGTGTTTACTAGTCAGGCAATTAAATAGTCGCATACGACTGTACAGTCTCATAGGAGGTCTGCTGCAGTATGTAGCTCAGGGTTTCCCCCTCTCAGACCAGTCCTCTGGCTGGCCCAGCCTTTGCCAGCAGGGGGTACAATGCAGTCCCCGAGTGCAGGGGTACACTAAGGACGTGACCTGTTTAATTAGATTAAGGGCACGTTTTCAGGGCCGTCTATAATATGATTAGGACCCTGGGCAATGCATTTTCTTGGGCCCCCTGGGCCCTGCCCCTCCTATCCCTCCCCCCAATTACGCCTAATGCGCAATCACACTGACAGACGTACTGGCACATACAGACACAGACAGACATTAAAACATTCACAGATACACACTGACACACAAATATATACTGGCAGACATACTGACACACACACACAGACATACATACACACACAGACAGACACATACACTGGCAGACATACTGACAGATATACTGACACACACAGGCACATACACTGACAGACGTATTGACACACACACAGGCATACTGACATACACATAGACAGACGTACTGGCACATACACACAGACAGACATTAAAACATTCCAAGATACATTGGAGGGATGCCCGCCTGCCAACGTCAAGGCAGACCCCCCCTAAGCGGGTCCTAACACTGACCCTTCAGCCTGCTTCCTTGAGCTTCTGGCAAAGATATCTCTAATGAGACAGAAAGGGGTATTTTTTATATACACCCCTTTACTTATTAACCCTTAATAGGGAACACATGGGATGGGTAGCAGCATTGTAACCAGGCTGTGTGATACAAAGTAAATACAAATACAAAAAGAAGTCCTGCGCTTAAGCTGCAAGGACTACAACACACATCAGCCCCAATATATAGTAAAAACCAAAGAAAAGAAAATGTTACCTGCGCTTTTTCCTTAATCCCTATGTATATTTAGACAAATGGAGGTCATTTAGTTGCTCCAATGGCCATTGGAGGGATGCCCGCCTGCCAACGTCAAGGCAGACCCCCCCTAAGCGGGTCCTAACACTGACCCTTCAGCCTGCTTCCTTGAGCTTCTGGCAAAGATATCTCTAATGAGACAGAAAGGGGTATTTTTTATATACACCCCTTTACTTATTAACCCTTAATAGGGAACACATGGGATGGGTAGCAGCATTGTAACCAGGCTGTGTGATACAAAGTAAATACAAATACAAAAAGAAGTCCTGCGCTTAAGCTGCAAGGACTACAACACACATCAGCCCCAATATATAGTAAAAACCAAAGAAAAGAAAATGTTACCTGCGCTTTTTCCTTAATCCCTATGTATATTTAGACAAATGGAGGTCATTTAGTTGCTCCAATGGCCATTGGAGGGATGCCCGCCTGCCAACGTCAAGGCAGACCCCCCCTAAGCGGGTCCTAACACTGACCCTTCAGCCTGCTTCCTTGAGCTTCTGGCAAAGATATCTCTAATGAGACAGAAAGGGGTATTTTTTATATACACCCCTTTACTTATTAACCCTTAATAGGGAACACATGGGATGGGTAGCAGCATTGTAACCAGGCTGTGTGATACAAAGTAAATACAAATACAAAAAGAAGTCCTGCGCTTAAGCTGCAAGGACTACAACACACATCAGCCCCAATATATAGTAAAAACCAAAGAAAAGAAAATGTTACCTGCGCTTTTTCCTTAATCCCTATGTATATTTAGACAAATGGAGGTCATTTAGTTGCTCCAATGGCCATTGGAGGGATGCCCGCCTGCCAACGTCAAGGCAGACCCCCCCTAAGCGGGTCCTAACACTGACCCTTCAGCCTGCTTCCTTGAGCTTCTGGCAAAGATATCTCTAATGAGACAGAAAGGGGTATTTTTTATATACACCCCTTTACTTATTAACCCTTAATAGGGAACACATGGGATGGGTAGCAGCATTGTAACCAGGCTGTGTGATACAAAGTAAATACAAATACAAAAAGAAGTCCTGCGCTTAAGCTGCAAGGACTACAACACACATCAGCCCCAATATATAGTAAAAACCAAAGAAAAGAAAATGTTACCTGCGCTTTTTCCTTAATCCCTATGTATATTTAGACAAATGGAGGTCATTTAGTTGCTCCAATGGCCATTGGAGGGATGCCCGCCTGCCAACGTCAAGGCAGACCCCCCCTAAGCGGGTCCTAACACTGACCCTTCAGCCTGCTTCCTTGAGCTTCTGGCAAAGATATCTCTAATGAGACAGAAAGGGGTATTTTTTATATACACCCCTTTACTTATTAACCCTTAATAGGGAACACATGGGATGGGTAGCAGCATTGTAACCAGGCTGTGTGATACAAAGTAAATACAAATACAAAAAGAAGTCCTGCGCTTAAGCTGCAAGGACTACAACACACATCAGCCCCAATATATAGTAAAAACCAAAGAAAAGAAAATGTTACCTGCGCTTTTTCCTTAATCCCTATGTATATTTAGACAAATGGAGGTCATTTAGTTGCTCCAATGGCCATTGGAGGGATGCCCGCCTGCCAACGTCAAGGCAGACCCCCCCTAAGCGGGTCCTAACACTGACCCTTCAGCCTGCTTCCTTGAGCTTCTGGCAAAGATATCTCTAATGAGACAGAAAGGGGTATTTTTTATATACACCCCTTTACTTATTAACCCTTAATAGGGAACACATGGGATGGGTAGCAGCATTGTAACCAGGCTGTGTGATACAAAGTAAATACAAATACAAAAAGAAGTCCTGCGCTTAAGCTGCAAGGACTACAACACACATCAGCCCCAATATATAGTAAAAACCAAAGAAAAGAAAATGTTACCTGCGCTTTTTCCTTAATCCCTATGTATATTTAGACAAATGGAGGTCATTTAGTTGCTCCAATGGCCATTGGAGGGATGCCCGCCTGCCAACGTCAAGGCAGACCCCCCCTAAGCGGGTCCTAACACTGACCCTTCAGCCTGCTTCCTTGAGCTTCTGGCAAAGATATCTCTAATGAGACAGAAAGGGGTATTTTTTATATACACCCCTTTACTTATTAACCCTTAATAGGGAACACATGGGATGGGTAGCAGCATTGTAACCAGGCTGTGTGATACAAAGTAAATACAAATACAAAAAGAAGTCCTGCGCTTAAGCTGCAAGGACTACAACACACATCAGCCCCAATATATAGTAAAAACCAAAGAAAAGAAAATGTTACCTGCGCTTTTTCCTTAATCCCTATGTATATTTAGACAAATGGAGGTCATTTAGTTGCTCCAATGGCCATTGGAGGGATGCCCGCCTGCCAACGTCAAGGCAGACCCCCCCTAAGCGGGTCCTAACACTGACCCTTCAGCCTGCTTCCTTGAGCTTCTGGCAAAGATATCTCTAATGAGACAGAAAGGGGTATTTTTTATATACACCCCTTTACTTATTAACCCTTAATAGGGAACACATGGGATGGGTAGCAGCATTGTAACCAGGCTGTGTGATACAAAGTAAATACAAATACAAAAAGAAGTCCTGCGCTTAAGCTGCAAGGACTACAACACACATCAGCCCCAATATATAGTAAAAACCAAAGAAAAGAAAATGTTACCTGCGCTTTTTCCTTAATCCCTATGTATATTTAGACAAATGGAGGTCATTTAGTTGCTCCAATGGCCATTGGAGGGATGCCCGCCTGCCAACGTCAAGGCAGACCCCCCCTAAGCGGGTCCTAACACTGACCCTTCAGCCTGCTTCCTTGAGCTTCTGGCAAAGATATCTCTAATGAGACAGAAAGGGGTATTTTTTATATACACCCCTTTACTTATTAACCCTTAATAGGGAACACATGGGATGGGTAGCAGCATTGTAACCAGGCTGTGTGATACAAAGTAAATACAAATACAAAAAGAAGTCCTGCGCTTAAGCTGCAAGGACTACAACACACATCAGCCCCAATATATAGTAAAAACCAAAGAAAAGAAAATGTTACCTGCGCTTTTTCCTTAATCCCTATGTATATTTAGACAAATGGAGGTCATTTAGTTGCTCCAATGGCCATTGGAGGGATGCCCGCCTGCCAACGTCAAGGCAGACCCCCCCTAAGCGGGTCCTAACACTGACCCTTCAGCCTGCTTCCTTGAGCTTCTGGCAAAGATATCTCTAATGAGACAGAAAGGGGTATTTTTTATATACACCCCTTTACTTATTAACCCTTAATAGGGAACACATGGGATGGGTAGCAGCATTGTAACCAGGCTGTGTGATACAAAGTAAATACAAATACAAAAAGAAGTCCTGCGCTTAAGCTGCAAGGACTACAACACACATCAGCCCCAATATATAGTAAAAACCAAAGAAAAGAAAATGTTACCTGCGCTTTTTCCTTAATCCCTATGTATATTTAGACAAATGGAGGTCATTTAGTTGCTCCAATGGCCATTGGAGGGATGCCCGCCTGCCAACGTCAAGGCAGACCCCCCCTAAGCGGGTCCTAACACTGACCCTTCAGCCTGCTTCCTTGAGCTTCTGGCAAAGATATCTCTAATGAGACAGAAAGGGGTATTTTTTATATACACCCCTTTACTTATTAACCCTTAATAGGGAACACATGGGATGGGTAGCAGCATTGTAACCAGGCTGTGTGATACAAAGTAAATACAAATACAAAAAGAAGTCCTGCGCTTAAGCTGCAAGGACTACAACACACATCAGCCCCAATATATAGTAAAAACCAAAGAAAAGAAAATGTTACCTGCGCTTTTTCCTTAATCCCTATGTATATTTAGACAAATGGAGGTCATTTAGTTGCTCCAATGGCCATTGGAGGGATGCCCGCCTGCCAACGTCAAGGCAGACCCCCCCTAAGCGGGTCCTAACCCATCCCATGTGTTCCCTATTAAGGGTTAATAAGTAAAGGGGTGTATATAAAAAATACCCCTTTCTGTCTCATTAGAGATATCTTTGCCAGAAGCTCAAGGAAGCAGGCTGAAGGGTCAGTGTTAGGACCCGCTTAGGGGGGGTCTGCCTTGACGTTGGCAGGCGGGCATCCCTCCAATGGCCATTGGAGCAACTAAATGACCTCCATTTGTCTAAATATACATAGGGATTAAGGAAAAAGCGCAGGTAACATTTTCTTTTCTTTGGTTTTTACTATATATTGGGGCTGATGTGTGTTGTAGTCCTTGCAGCTTAAGCGCAGGACTTCTTTTTGTATTTGTATTTACTTTGTATCACACAGCCTGGTTACAATGCTGCTACCCATCCCATGTGTTCCCTATTAAGGGTTAATAAGTAAAGGGGTGTATATAAAAAATACCCCTTTCTGTCTCATTAGAGATATCTTTGCCAGAAGCTCAAGGAAGCAGGCTGAAGGGTCAGTGTTAGGACCCGCTTAGGGGGGGTCTGCCTTGACGTTGGCAGGCGGGCATCCCTCCAATGGCCATTGGAGCAACTAAATGACCTCCATTTGTCTAAATATACATAGGGATTAAGGAAAAAGCGCAGGTAACATTTTCTTTTCTTTGGTTTTTACTATATATTGGGGCTGATGTGTGTTGTAGTCCTTGCAGCTTAAGCGCAGGACTTCTTTTTGTATTTGTATTTACTTTGTATCACACAGCCTGGTTACAATGCTGCTACCCATCCCATGTGTTCCCTATTAAGGGTTAATAAGTAAAGGGGTGTATATAAAAAATACCCCTTTCTGTCTCATTAGAGATATCTTTGCCAGAAGCTCAAGGAAGCAGGCTGAAGGGTCAGTGTTAGGACCCGCTTAGGGGGGGTCTGCCTTGACGTTGGCAGGCGGGCATCCCTCCAATGGCCATTGGAGCAACTAAATGACCTCCATTTGTCTAAATATACATAGGGATTAAGGAAAAAGCGCAGGTAACATTTTCTTTTCTTTGGTTTTTACTATATATTGGGGCTGATGTGTGTTGTAGTCCTTGCAGCTTAAGCGCAGGACTTCTTTTTGTATTTGTATTTACTTTGTATCACACAGCCTGGTTACAATGCTGCTACCCATCCCATGTGTTCCCTATTAAGGGTTAATAAGTAAAGGGGTGTATATAAAAAATACCCCTTTCTGTCTCATTAGAGATATCTTTGCCAGAAGCTCAAGGAAGCAGGCTGAAGGGTCAGTGTTAGGACCCGCTTAGGGGGGGTCTGCCTTGACGTTGGCAGGCGGGCATCCCTCCAATGGCCATTGGAGCAACTAAATGACCTCCATTTGTCTAAATATACATAGGGATTAAGGAAAAAGCGCAGGTAACATTTTCTTTTCTTTGGTTTTTACTATATATTGGGGCTGATGTGTGTTGTAGTCCTTGCAGCTTAAGCGCAGGACTTCTTTTTGTATTTGTATTTACTTTGTATCACACAGCCTGGTTACAATGCTGCTACCCATCCCATGTGTTCCCTATTAAGGGTTAATAAGTAAAGGGGTGTATATAAAAAATACCCCTTTCTGTCTCATTAGAGATATCTTTGCCAGAAGCTCAAGGAAGCAGGCTGAAGGGTCAGTGTTAGGACCCGCTTAGGGGGGGTCTGCCTTGACGTTGGCAGGCGGGCATCCCTCCAATGGCCATTGGAGCAACTAAATGACCTCCATTTGTCTAAATATACATAGGGATTAAGGAAAAAGCGCAGGTAACATTTTCTTTTCTTTGGTTTTTACTATATATTGGGGCTGATGTGTGTTGTAGTCCTTGCAGCTTAAGCGCAGGACTTCTTTTTGTATTTGTATTTACTTTGTATCACACAGCCTGGTTACAATGCTGCTACCCATCCCATGTGTTCCCTATTAAGGGTTAATAAGTAAAGGGGTGTATATAAAAAATACCCCTTTCTGTCTCATTAGAGATATCTTTGCCAGAAGCTCAAGGAAGCAGGCTGAAGGGTCAGTGTTAGGACCCGCTTAGGGGGGGTCTGCCTTGACGTTGGCAGGCGGGCATCCCTCCAATGGCCATTGGAGCAACTAAATGACCTCCATTTGTCTAAATATACATAGGGATTAAGGAAAAAGCGCAGGTAACATTTTCTTTTCTTTGGTTTTTACTATATATTGGGGCTGATGTGTGTTGTAGTCCTTGCAGCTTAAGCGCAGGACTTCTTTTTGTATTTGTATTTACTTTGTATCACACAGCCTGGTTACAATGCTGCTACCCATCCCATGTGTTCCCTATTAAGGGTTAATAAGTAAAGGGGTGTATATAAAAAATACCCCTTTCTGTCTCATTAGAGATATCTTTGCCAGAAGCTCAAGGAAGCAGGCTGAAGGGTCAGTGTTAGGACCCGCTTAGGGGGGGTCTGCCTTGACGTTGGCAGGCGGGCATCCCTCCAATGGCCATTGGAGCAACTAAATGACCTCCATTTGTCTAAATATACATAGGGATTAAGGAAAAAGCGCAGGTAACATTTTCTTTTCTTTGGTTTTTACTATATATTGGGGCTGATGTGTGTTGTAGTCCTTGCAGCTTAAGCGCAGGACTTCTTTTTGTATTTGTATTTACTTTGTATCACACAGCCTGGTTACAATGCTGCTACCCATCCCATGTGTTCCCTATTAAGGGTTAATAAGTAAAGGGGCGTATATAAAAAATACCCCTTTCTGTCTCATTAGAGATATCTTTGCCAGAAGCTCAAGGAAGCAGGCTGAAGGGTCAGTGTTAGGACCCGCTTAGGGGGGGTCTGCCTTGACGTTGGCAGGCGGGCATCCCTCCAATGGCCATTGGAGCAACTAAATGACCTCCATTTGTCTAAATATACATAGGGATTAAGGAAAAAGCGCAGGTAACATTTTCTTTTCTTTGGTTTTTACTATATATTGGGGCTGATGTGTGTTGTAGTCCTTGCAGCTTAAGCGCAGGACTTCTTTTTGTATTTGTATTCCAAGATACATACTGACACACACATACACTGACACACAAATATATACTGGCAGACATACTGACACACACACAGACATAAATACATACACACAGGCACATACACTGACAGATATACTGACACACACAGACACATACACCAACAGACGTATTGACAAACACACACACAGACATACATACACACACAGACACATACACTGACAGACGTATTGACACAAACACACAGACATACACACACAGACACATACACTGACAGATATACTGACACACAGACACATACACTGACAGACGTATTGACACACGCAGACATACATACACACAGACACATACACTGACAGATATACTGACACACACACACAAACACATACACTGACAGATATACTGACACACACAGACACATACACTGACAGACGTATTGACACACACAGACACATACACTGACAGATATACTGACACACAGACACATACACTGACAGAAGTATTGACACACACACACACACACAGACATACATACACACACAGACACATACACTGACAGATATACTGACACACAGACACATACACTGACAGAAGTATTGACACACACACACAGGCATACTGACATACACATAGACAGACATACTGACACACACAGGCCTGCTGACATACACACACACATACATACATACACAGACAGACATACTGACACACAAGCATACATTTAGCCACCCTCCAGGTTCTTACCTTTTTCTGGAGGGTGGTTTCCCTGGGGTACAGTGGCAGGCTGAGGCAGATGGGAGTTCTCCTCTGGAACTCCCCTCCCTGCCATTCTCCTCCCGCGCGGCTGTGCTCTCCGTTGGGAGGAAGTGACGTCACTTCCTCCCAGCCGGTACAGGAAGGGGCCTGGTCGCTCTGTTTAAGCGTCACAGCGCCAGACCGGGCCCCTGCTCACACATGCTCCCCGGGTGGCCCTTAGTGCATGAGCCACCCGGGGAGCCTCCTCAGCGTGCGGGCCGGTGCGGCTCTGTGCAGCCGCACCGCCGGGTCCAAGGGGGGCTGCGCAAATCGCGGGGCCCACGGGGCAGCTGCTCTGGGCCCCCCAGGTGTCGTTGAATCTTCAAAAGTAGAGTACATCTGGGAACTTGAACTTACAGTTGTTCCCATGAGAGGCCCAGCGAGGTAAAGTTATTAGTCAAGGTGGTGCCTTATGTTCTAGTGGGTGATTACTTTTGTGAACAGGATATGTCTGCTATGGGTATATTTAGGTACCAATAATATAGGATGACCAGTCTGCTACGTCGTTAGTCACTGTATGCAGTAGAAAGTGAGGAGAAAATGAATGAATGAATACATAAAACAAAAAACAGTTATTCATTGATTATCGCATTCAGTATTGTTAAGGTAATACAGGTTACACGTCTCTTAGGGCCATGTTGGCTGTAGTGTCTAGTGAGGTGCCAGAGCAGGCGACAACTCCCTGGTGGGCTTAAACTGGGAAGTTAAAACTTGGAGAACAGTGTGTAGGGTCTGCATCATTAGAAGAGGGACACCATGAAGGGTTGAACTGTACTCAATGTCCAGTAGGTGTTGTGTCGTGTGCGCCTTATGTTGTATCTCTGCTGTCTGTGTTCTCAGGACAGCAGCGTTAGTACGTTCTCCGTGGATGCGGGGGTCGCTGTGTGGTTGTCAGCAAGGCCTTTGGGTTAGGAGTGCTGCACCGAATCTTTGGGTCGCACTCCTACCGAACTGTCCAACCTGGGAGTAATTTGCGGAAGGCCTATGTTGGCCATGTTGGTAAAGTTAATTCCCTTCACGGATGGGAGTGGCAGCATTGGGACAATCCGGGTAAGAGGCCCAGTGAACTGGTATTGTCTCTGAACAGGGTAAGAGGGTGGGCCTGTAGGGTAATGCTACTGAAGGGGGTAGTAGCTCAATCACTGCGGCCGTTGTATGTGCCATGCCTCTGCTTAAGTGGTGACAGATGCGTAGGTGATTGGTGTGGCATTCCGCGGTACAAATGGGGCTGCATTCGCTGGGTCCCAGCCGTGGTCTGGGGGGGGTTGGGGTTAGATGTCCCGTTTGGGAGATGGAGTCGTGAGGTAGGCCCAAGGTGTGTAAAAGGGCTGTGGCATCATGCATGCCCTGGATTTGGTGAGTTTTCCCTCCGTGTTGCACAAGGAGCTTGAAGGATGCCCGCCAGCTGTAATAAATGCTGTGGCGTTGGAGTATGGAGGTGAGTGGCCGGAGAGATCGGCGTCAAGCCAGGGTACCATTGGACAAATCTGCGTAGAAAGTTAACTCTGAGTTCTCGAACCGCACAGGAGTTTTACCTCTGAGGGCGGTGAGGACCGTCGCTTTGTCTGAATTATTCCCAAAGGTAAGTATGGTGTCCCTTGTGGCTGTTGCTGGGGCTCCAGGGGTTTTTGGTATCCGGAATATGTCCGTTGGCGTGATAGTCTTGGTGGGGCCAGGGGGCAGTACCGAGGTTAGTATGCGTTTAATCGCTTGTGGCAATTCTGCCTCTGGCAGCCCTTCTGGGATCCCCCTAACCTTTAGGTTCAGTCTCCGCCTCGTGTTTTCCTGGGCCGCAAATCTTTTTTCATACAGCGAGTTTTGGCGCCGCAGGTCCTGCATGTCTCTTTGCAGCGAGGCCATGGTCCGCTGTTGTTCTTGGGAGGAGTCCTCCAGCGTGGTTATGCGGCCAGTCAGGCCCTGTAGCTCTCCCCTGAGTGCAGAGACGTCTGTGAGGATGTTCTTTTGGAGTTCCGCTAGCAGAGTCTTTAAAACCCCGGTAGTTACCAGTTCGGCGTCGGGGTCTGCTCTCGGTTTGTTAGGCTTCATTCTAGGCTTCAGGGTAGGCGCCGGGAGGTAATCGTCGTCCGCGCCCCCTGAGCCGTCGTCCGAGAAGTCATAGCAGCCTCCATGAAGCACGGCCATATTTGTTACGCTCTGGCCGCGTGCTTGTTGCCACATTTCCCCTATCGTGAGCCCTGGGGCTGTATTGTCCGGGGTCTTTTTGTGCTTACGACCCATGGGGTGGTCTCCCAAGTGAGCGGTGCTTGTTCGGGGTAATTACAGCGGTGTATAAGGCAAGTTTCTCCCATTTTAGCTTGGAGCTCCGGGCTCGTGCGTCCGCATCGGTTGTCAGGCTCCGCCCCCCTCTGCTGTGATATATTTTACTGTTCTGATACACTGATATTTGTGTTCAGCGAAGTCTCCTGAGTATAACAGTACCCCACATGTAGAGGTTTTATAGTGTTTGTGAAAGTTACAGGGTCAAATATAAGGCTTGATTTTACTTTTTTTTTTTATTGAAATTTGTCAGATTGGTTAGGTTGTCTTTGAGAGCGTATGGTAGCCAAGGAATGAGAATTAGCCCTATGATGGCATACCATTTGCAAAAGAAGACAACCCAAGGTATTGCAAATGGGGTATGTTCAGCCTTTTTTAGTAGCCACTTAGTCACAAACACCGGCCAAAGTTAGCGTTTTTTGCATTTTTAACACACAAACAAATATAAATGCTAACTTTGGCCAGTGTTTGTGACTAGGTGGCTACTAAAATTTTGAATACCCTGGGTTGTCTACTTTAAAAAAATATGTACATGTTAGGTGTGTTTCGGGGATTTATGACAGATAACGGTGTTACAATGTCACTATTGATACATTTAAAATATATATATTGAAACAGCAATTTCCTACTTGTATTTATAGTTGAAAAAAATGGAAGAATGAGACAGCGCTTACTTAACTTATAGGCAGCAACCTTAAAAGGAATCCCTCAAACCCTTTAAAATAAGACAAGAAAAACAATAAAAAAGGCTGCGCCACAATCAGTAATAAAAAGTCCAGTTAAAAGGCAAAAGTCCAAATATATTATCCTTACAAATGGTCTTTAGTGATGAGGTCTTCTACTATTGCAGTGGATCCACTTTATATGAAAGATAAAAAGAGAGAAGGACAACCAATGGTGCAGTATGTAAAATTCAAGTATAGACGTAAAGGAGTAATAATATAAAACTCACATTTGCCAGAGCTAATAACCAGCTCTGGGGTGAAGCGCATTCAGCGGTTTAATCCCCGCTTGTGGGATATAAATGGATTCCTCTCCGTCACTGTTGTCCAATTCTCGGATAAAAAGAGACAACCAATAGTGCTCACTGTATGGTAATATTGATAAAAGAATAAAAGAATGTACTTACAAGACAAGAGCAGACCAACTGCTCTGTGATGACAGCGTGGGTGGATTTATCCCCACCTAAGGATTTCTTTAGGTACAGGAAACTTCCAAAGATGTATTTCAGAGGTTTTACATAAAACCAATAAAAGGTGAATAAGATAATACTAAAAAGCCAGGGTAAAATAGATTATGTGTCTATAAAAAAGGTAATTGGCACAATAAAATGACCAAAAATACTTTAATATATATAAAAGAACACAATATTAGATATCCATAACGCGTTTCGTCAAAAAGACTTTTTCAAATGGAATAACCATTGGTTATTCCATTTGAAAAAGTCTTTTTGACGAAACGCGTTATGGATATCTAATATATATTAAAGTATTTTTATCTTATTCACCAATAAAAGGTGAATAAGATAATACTAAAAAGCCAGGGTAAAATAGATTATGTGTCTATAAAAAAGGTAATTGGCACAATAAAATGACCAAAAATACTTTAATATACATAAAAGAACACAATATTAGATATCCATAACGCGTTTCGTCAAAAAGACTTTTTCAAATGGAATAACCATTGGTTATTCCATTTGAAAAAGTATTTTTGACGAAACGCGTTATGGATATCTAATATATATTAAAGTATTTTTATCTTATTCACCAATAAAAGGTGAATAAGATAATACTAAAAAGCCAGGGTAAAATAGATTATGTGTCTATAAAAAAGGTAATTGGCACAATAAAATGACCAAAAATACTTTAATATATATAAAAGAACACAATATTAGATATCCATAACGCGTTTCGTCAAAAAGACTTTTTCAAATGGAATAACCATTGGTTAAAAAATAAGTATTTTTGGTCATTTTATTGTGCCAATTACCTTTTTTATAGACACATAATCTATTTTACCCTGGCTTTTTAGTATTATCTTATTCACCTTTTATTGGTTTTATGTAAAACCTCTGAAATACATCTTTGGAAGTTTCCTGTACCTAAAGAAATCCTTAGGTGGGGATAAATCCACCCACGCTGTCATCACAGAGCAGTTGGTCTGCTCTTGTCTTGTAAGTACATTCTTTTATTCTTTTATCAATATTACCATACAGTGAGCACTATTGGTTGTCTCTTTTTATCCGAGAATTGGACAACAGTGACGGAGAGGAATCCATTTATATCCCACAAGCGGGGATTAAACCGCTGAATGCGCTTCACCCCAGAGCTGGTTATTAGCTCTGGCAAATGTGAGTTTTATATTATTACTCCTTTACGTCTATACTTGAATTTTACATACTGCACCATTGGTTGTCCTTCTCTCTTTTTATCTTTCATATAAAGTGGATCCACTGCAATAGTAGAAGACCTCATCACTAAAGACCATTTGTAAGGATAATATATTTGGACTTTTGCCTTTTAACTGGACTTTTTATTACTGATTGTGGCGCAGCCTTTTTTTATTGTTTTTCTTGTATTTATAGGCCTATAACTTGCAAAAAAGCAATAAAGCATGTAAACACTGGGTGTTTTTAAACTCGGGACAAAATTTTGAATCTATTTAGCAGTTTTTTTCATTCGCTTTTGTAGATAAGTAAAAGATTTTTCAAGTAAAAGTCCAAAAACATGTTTTTTTTTAATTTTTCACCATATTTTATTATTTTTTTTTAAATACAATATATGACATAATACAAATAATGGTATGTAAAGAAAGCCCTTCTTGTCGTGAAAAAAACAATATATAACTTGTATGGGAACCGTAAATGAGAGAGCGTAAAATTACAGCTAAACACAAACACCACAAAAGTGTTAAAACTGCTCTGGTCCTTAACGTACAAACATCGCAAAAACAGGCCGGTCCTTAAGGGGTTAAGTACTGGTGGATGAATACCGTCAGGCCCTGGAGCTTTGTTTATGTTAACTTTCTTTAGTTGCTGCAGCACCTTGTCTTGAGTTAGGCAATTACATGTTTTCTGCATAATTTTGGCAGCAATCATTTGCATATCTATTGCCATAGGCTCTCCCTTAATATATATGGAGCAGAAATAGTTATTTAAAATTTCTGCCTTTTCCTGGTCTGCATTAACTAACACCCATATCCCGGTTTTTAGTGTACCTACACTTTCATTTTTATTTTTTTTAAAATTTATGTACTAAAAAAGATGCTTTGGGGTTGGTTTTGCTCTCTTTGGCTATCATTTTTTCATTTGTACGATTTAAAGGCTTTTGAATGCTCTTTTCTTAATTTTTATTTCTTGATTCACTTTCCCACCAAGCCACATTGGTTTCAATTTGTTTCCTTTACATCTATAACCCAATGGTGCAAAATGAGAAATGTACCTTTCTAATATTTGTTGGAAGATATTCCATTTATCCTTAGTGTTCTTTTTGCTAAAGAGTTTATGCCAATCAATATATTGTAAAGCTCCCATTAACCCATTAAAATTGTCCTTTTTAAAATGATATGCTTTAGTATACCCCATGCAATTTTTTTTAAAGTTTATTTCAAAGGACACTATATTGTGATCAATATTTCCCAAGTGCTCACCTACTTGAATTTTGGTCAAAAGATCAACGTTGTTTATTAAAACCAGGTCCAGACAAGCGTCCTTTCTAGTTGGTGCTTGTACAAGTTGTGACATGAAGGTGTCATTTTAAAGTTCAAAAACCTAATTCCCTTTGCTGAGCTACTAGTTCCTCTGTCCCAATTTATGTCTGAGTAATTAAAATCTCCAATAATTCACATGTTACCCAGATTTGCAGCTTTCTCAATTTGATCAAACAGCTGTTGTTCCTCATCAATATTAACATTAGGTGGTTTATAACATATTCCAACCAATAACTGATTTCCCTTCTTTTGCCCCATCAGATATTTACCCATAAAGCTTTTCACATGTTCCTCATCACTTTCCACTTGCTTAAGATTTAGCTTTAACTCATGGTTGACATACAAAAATACCCCACCAGCTTTCCTTTTTTTTTCTATTCTTCCTAAATAGTGTGTACCCCTTTAAGTTAACTAGCATGTGTCTTATCCCACCATGTTGCAGTTATGCCTATTATGTCATATTGTTTAGTGTATGCTATTGCCTCAAGTTCCCCCATTTTGTTATTTAGGCTCCTTGCTCAGTAAGCATACATTTAATATTTTCAAGAGTCACTTGTACTTTTTTTTGTGTGAATTTTTATCAATATTACATACCTCCTCTGTTCTGAGTTTGCCCCTCCCCCCTTATACTGAGATAAAGCCCATCTCCTTTCTGTCCTATCTCCATTTTCTAGATTGCTATGACCCTTGCCCCCTACTGCTAGTTTGACATCTCCTCCAACCTTCTCTCCATCCTGTCCCCCAGCACTGCAGACCCTCTCCCGTTTAGGTGCAATCCATCATTTCTATAAAGGTTGTACCCAAGCGCAAATTTGGCCCAGTGCTCTAAAAACCCCAAACCCTCCTTCCTGCACCAAGACGTCAGCTACACATTGACCTTTCTAATCTCCCACTGCCTTTCCACTGTAGCACATGGCACAGGTAATATCTTCAGAGAATACCACCTTGGAGGTCTTTTCTTAAGTTTGCTACCTAATTCCCTGAAATCATTCTTTAGGACCTTTCATCTTCCTCTAACTTTGTCATTGGTACCAACATGGACCACGACCGCTGGGTCATCCCCAGCCCCTCCCAATAACCCATCCACTCTGTCAGCAACCTGACCTGAGCACCGGACCTGAGCACCTGGGAGACAGCAAACTGTCCGGTTGAGCCGATCAGAGTGGCAAATTGCCCTATCTACTCTCCTAATGATAGAGTCCCCTACCACCACAACCAGTCTAGCCTTCCTTACATTTTCATCCCCACCCGTACTAGAGGGGCTGTTAGAAGGAACAGCTTCCTCTAGTACAGCTACTCCTGAGCTAAGGCTCCCAACATCTTCACAAACTCAGGACTAGCTAGCACTTTCCTTCCCCCCCCTACTACCTCACCCCACTGTCACCCAGCTACGTGTCTGTTCCCCATCTGTCTTATCTCCTCCCACTCCACTACCTGTGCCCACTAAACTCTGCTCAGTAAGCAGCAGACTCCTCTCAAGATTGTCAATCTCTCTCAATGTTGCAATTTGCTTCTCGAGATCTCCAATCTGAGCTGACAGAGAAGCTACTAGCACACACCTGTCACAGAGGTATGGACTCTGGACGGGTACATCCAGGCATGCATACATGCAACAAGATGTGCATTGAGTCAAACCAGCAATCTTGCTAACACGCATTTTCCCAGATATAGGACAGTAAAACGTTTACCTTGCTGTTTTAAACCCCTTGTTAGTTTAAACTCCTGTTTTTTTTCACTTACTGATCCTTTTAGTCAAGGAGATCTCTTGCCCTCTTCACTGGCCTGTTGAGCTGAAGTGTGCCTCTTTATTCGCCCTGCAGTAGTGCTAGTCCTAGTAATCTTACGAATACAATTAATTACCCAGAAATAGCCATACTGTTTTGACTTCAGAAAGACTTTGTGGAACAAGGGACCAACAGATGCCTAGCTTCTGATCTACTTTACTGCCGACTTGGACTTTCTCATGAAAACATTGCCTCTAAAGACTTTGCATCCCTAGACCTCCTAGATGAACACTAACAGGTTCAGAGATATCCCTTTCTCCCAGCATGACGACTGTGCAGACAAACAGCCTGCAGTCCTAGTTGGACAAGTCCCAGAGCTAGAAGCCCAAAACATGCGACTGGACTCTAAATGAGACAGTTGACATCTACGAAGGTGCAGTGAGCACAGAATGTTATGGTTTGTTATATGGATAAGGTAGAATCAAGTGTAGCTTTTAAAGTCACACAGTTTCTTTTTGCAAAGACCCCCTAAGACAGGGGTAGGCAACCCTCGTCACTGATGTTGTAGACTACATCTCCCCTGATTCTATTCATCTTTTGTGCTTAAAATGAGAGGATGCTCAGCTCTCGCGACAGATGGGAAAATACACATTTTACAGGAAAATATATACATACATAGAAGTCTTCATGTTATCTTATAGTCTTATGACTGACTGTTAGGTTAGTTCATTGAAGAGGGAATTCAAAGTAAATTTCAAATTTAAGGTAAAAAACAAACAAACTAGAAAAAGTCTGTTGGCCAGCCATGCTTTAAGTTTGAGTACTTTGGCCTTAAATTAAAAATTCACTTTGAATTCTGACTTTAGTAAATAACCCTGTGCATCTTTATGAAAAATTCATAAGTGGCAGTACGGCTTTATTAAGTGCAGGTGGAAAATACAAGAGAAAGAATGGACACTGTACTACACAACTTAATCCATGTGTAGTATCACTGGTTTTATTCTTGCCAGCAATGTGCCTTGGCCAGACAGCCTGCTTTTTCATGTTTTGTCTGGCCCTCTCATACTTGGAACTGTAGGGAATCCTGATAAAAATGTATACAGATTCCCATCTGCATAAGCACAGTGACAATTTTGTCAGTATTGCTGCTTCATAACAACTGAAGACCAAATGAACAAACCATTTAACACATTTCCATAGCAAATGATTAGAACAGAGGCAATATAATCCACAAATGTTCAACTCTCCATATGCTAGAATAAAAGGAATTTTATTAAGACACGGAGGCTCCTATTATGCTGCACTCTTTCTTTATTTCCCTCAGCAGCAAAGAAAAAACTTTATAAATATAACAGTAGTAACATTAACAGTCTCTGGTGTATTCTTCCTAGTAACAGGAACAGCCAATCAGGTTCCACTTCTCCAGCATAATAGGCTCTGTCAGCCAATCCTGTTCCTCTTTCTTTGCTGCTCCCTCAGTTAAGTATATCTGATCCCTCAGGCTCCTTAACTGTGGGATTATTATTATCATTATTATCATTTTTATTATTAATTGTTATTATTATTATTACTTACTATTCATTATTATTACTACTATTAGTATTATACTGTATTAGTACTTTTACTGTTATTTTAATTCTTTTATTGATTCATTCTAATTTCGCTTTCCGCTATACTTCTTGCCTTTAATCTTTTCCGCGGTCCAGCCTGTTCCCCAGAGCCTAATTTAACGAGCGGCTCGGGGACGTCGGCTGGAGCCGCATTCGGCGCTTCGCGCCCCCCTTTCACTACTGGCGCCGTGAGCGGCCGCCATCCACGGAGCTCACAGAGCTCAAATGCCGGTTCCCTGCTCGCGGCGCTGGAATGTGTACACTTTTTAGTGATCACACATTCGCCGCGAGCACAACTTACCGGCTAAATCTCCCAATTCTTTCCATCTCTGCCGCCCGCGGCGGCCATTTTCTTTGCCTTCCCGCGCTCACACACAGCTCCACCCCCAACGTCCGGACCTCGGAGTTGGGTTAAAGCTGTAGTGGCGGTCGGACGGCTCTTTGCTCCCTCCTTGCTGTATCTGCGTTTTTTCTGTGAATCTTTCACTATTTTGTCAAAATTATTGCTGTTTGAAAAGTTTATGTGAGTAATTCATTTTCATTGTTCTTAAAGGTATATTGCCCTTTTTCCTTTGGGTTAATCAACCCATTTTAGTTTTAGCTCAGATATTACTATTACTCCAGTGTCATACTTAACATGCCTGGTGAAAAAGATATACCCACCCCTTCTGGGTCTCCGGTCACCAAACCAGGGAGTGTTAAAACACCCGCAGGGGTATCTGATATTGGAGCGGCTAACCCCGCTGATTTTGTTCCCACTGCTGATATGCAGTCTCTGATTGACGACACTATGTCTCATGTTATGACTAAGGCCCTCACATCGGCCATGGGACTGATGTCTGAATCTCTCTCGCAGACCCTTACACAGGCTCTGCTTGAGGCACAGAAATCGGCTCAGCCGACCGTTGCCCAGACCTTGCCAGTGGTAGCCCCTTCACTACCTCACACTGGCCGCAAGGCCACTGCAAAAACCAAACATTCTTCAATCTCACAGATGGACAGCTATAAACCTGTCACAGATGGCGCGCCTAATATACCACCGCGCAAAAGAGCCACTAGCCGGGCAAAATCGGCTAGGTTATGGAAACGGGCAAAAGCCCAACTAGACTCTGAGTCAGATCTCAGCGAGATTGAAGAGGAAACCTGTATGGATACAGAGGATCCATCAGACCCCGAATCCGATGATATGGTCGAAGACCATAACCCCAGAGAGCATAATACGCCTCCATCGGAATCGTTTGACATGGAGCTTAAGGCCCCAGACGATGCAAACAAATTAGTTGACCCCTATGGGGAACCTCTGTTTGATCCCGATGACCTGCGTCATCCAAGGTCAGCACCAGTCTTCGGCCCATGTGGCCAAATACGTGGCATCAAGAACTCGCAAGCCTTTAAATAAGGCAACATGCAATAAACTGCGGGCAGAATGCCCATGCCCTACTGTCCCGGACGAGGCCTGCAGAACACCTGCAGTAGACCCTAAAATCGTCCAATTCCTGGTCAAGACTGTCTGGAAGCCTAATAAGGGCCTTGATTTCTCCCTGCGCAATTGCCAGGATAAATTATTGGATATATTGGGTCCAGCAACCAAAATTTTTGATATGGTCGAAAACGACCAAGACTTAGATCGTACCGCCATAAGTGGTTGGATTCAAAGAGTAATTTGCCTGATCGGCAATGCCAACTGTGCGATGGCCACGGAGCGTCGCAAGGCGATCTTATTAAAGATAGAGCCAAAATTAGTGAATATGGCTATTACCGAGCCGGGCACCCAGGCCCGTGGTCTCCTGTTCGGAGACAATTTTGTCAAGGAGCTTGGCTCCTTTGTACATACCTTTACTGCCCTAGACAAGGCGCAATCAAACATGCACAGAGTTTTCCACCCTAAGGTTTTTGGTGGGGCCGGAAGAGCCAGGAGCCGTCTGTCCGGCCGTGTTAACAGGGGTTCATTCCGACAGAACCGAGGCTCCTACACTGGACAAACCTCCTTCACGGAGCACCGCAACACCCTGGCCTTCTTCCCACAACGTGGGCGGCCATGGGTTGCTCGTGGATCACGTGGCACCAGACCAAGCAGACGACCTTATGGTAAGTCCTCTCCTACTTCCTTCTTCCCTAGGGGCAGTGGGGGGCAGACTCCGACATTTTTTCCATGTATGGTCACACATTTCCTCAGATGCCTGGGTATTGAACACGGTAAGAGGGTATACCTTGGAGTTCCTGTCCCTCCCAGTACAAATCTCCCCGCCACGGGGAATGCTATTCTCCCAACAAGACGCCTCCCTTGTTTCCAAGGAGGTCTTAGAATTGGCACACAAACAAGCCATCTTAGAGATCCCTATGACTACCCCAGGCTATGTGAGCAACCTATTCTTAGTTGCCAAGAAAGGCGGCGGCGTCCGCCCAGTGATAAACTTGAAACAGCTCAACACTTTTATTGCCTACAACCATTTCAAAATGGAAGGCATACACTGCCTCCGAGATCTCCTCCAACCGTCAGACTGGATGGTCAAGTTAGACCTACAGGACGCCTACCTCACTATACCAATCGCACTTCAGCACCAAAACTTCCTCCAATTCATATGGCAAGGAAGAAAATGGAGATTCGCCTGTCTCCCATTCGGACTATCCTCAGCCCCATGGTGTTTCACAAAGCTCCTGAAACCCGTGGTGGCTCTACTTCGAAGTCGAGGGGTTCGTCTGATAATCTACTTAGACGACATCCTCATCATGGGTCAGTCCAACCACATTATCAAGACCCATCTGACGTGGACTCAGACTCTCTTGCAGAACCTGGGGTTCCTTATCAATGGGAAAAAGTCCATCCTGACCCCTACACAACACATAGAGTTTTTGGGCCTCGTAGTGGACTCTACTCTACAGACACTACACTTGCCGACTGCGAAATTGGCCACCATAAAGAAGGAAATCAGACGCACTCTGAAGATTCCCCTGATCTCCCTAAAACAATTGGCGAGAGTGATTGGCCTCTTGGCGGCCTCCATTCAGGCCATCTTCCCGGGCCCTCTACACTATCGAGCACTACAGTGCCTGCAAGCCTCTCATCTGAGAGACGGGTCTTCATACACGGACATGATCTCTCTGGACACAGAGGCAAAAACAGAACTCAGATGGTGGCTCTCCCATATGGAAGCATGGAATGACCGGGCCATTTTCGGCACCACACCAGACATAGTAATAGAATCCGATGCGAGCTTGCACGGTTGGGGTGCACGCTGTGGCAATATCTCTACAGGTGGCAGATGGTCCGAAATGGAATCTACGCTTCACATCAATTGCCTAGAACTCCTAGCCGGTTCTTTTGCAATCCGCAGTTTCTCAACGACTCAAGCCCAATGTGCCATCCTCTTGAAAATGGACAACATATCAGCAGTCCGTTATATAAATCACTTGGGCGGGACGAAATCCAAGGTCCTGGCGAATCTGGCACGAGACTTTTGGCAGTTCTGCCTGGCACAGGGCATCTCGGTCACAGCGGAGTACATCCCGGGCCTCTGCAATACAACGGCGGATTGGTACTCAAGGCACCTCAGGGATTCCAGCGACTGGCACTTGGATCCCAGGGTCTTTCAAGACATCCAATCCCTATGGGGCCCTCTGGACAAGGACTTGTTCGCCTCCAGTTTGAACAAACAACTCCCCAGATTTTTCAGTTGGAAACCAGACCCAGAAGCACTGGCAACAGATGCATTTACCCACGACTGGTCCTACACAAGGAACTACGCGTTTCCTCCTTTTGCATTGATTCCCTGATGCCTAATACATCTACGGCAACAGATGGGAACGACAGTGCTCGTGGCACCATTATGGCCGTCTCAACCATGGTTTCCTTCTCTGTTGGAAATGGCGGTGGACATACCCCGCACCCTCCCACACTTCGACTATCTTCTCCAAGATCCGGACGGGTCTCCTCACCCCCTGATTCAACAGGAATTACTACATCTCACAGCATGGCTGGTTTCCGGGAACCCTACTCAATCGAAGGGGTTTCGGAACCAACTCTCCAACTTCTCGAGAGCGCATGGGCACCCGGCACGAGACGACAAGCTTATAAATCTGCTTGGAGCAAATGGCACGATTGGAGCATGGAACGGAACTTGGATCCCATATCGGCTCCTCTGAATTCGATCCTGCAGTTCCTAACTTCATTATTTGAAAACGGCAAAGCTTACCGTACGGTGAACCTCTACAGATCGGCCATTTCGGCCGCACACCAAGGCATCAATGGCGCACCGATAGGACGCCACCCACTGGTATGCCGTCTTATACGCGGCATCAGATTCGCACGACCCCCGCTACCACGCTATTCAGTGCTATGGGACGTCTCCATTATCCTCCTTTTCCTCGAATCTTGGCCGGATAATGCATCACTATCGTTGAAACAACTGTCGGCAAAACTGGTCATGCTCCTATGCCTCGTATCATGTAAGTCATTTTAACAGACTATTAAATTACAATTATACTTGCAATCAGGTGAGTCTTCACTATGATAGTCTTTTGTCTATACGTTCACCAATATGTACAAATTAAACAATATCCCCTTGGACAAACAATGGCCAAACACTAGCTCAAATACCTATGATTATGCGTACACCCAGTTTGATGCTAAGGTATTACCATATTTCTCCTCTTTTACAGGTAATCTACCCTACATCGAAAGGGAAAACTCCTTCCTGTACAGTTTCATGTTCGGTTGGACACTTTACTACTTCGGGACTGCAAATAAAGAGGAACAGGATTGGCTGACAGAGCCTATTATGCTGGAGAAGTGGAACCTGATTGGCTGTTCCTGTTACTAGGAAGCAGGGCCGGCGCGTCCATAAGGCGGCACAGGCCTTAGGGCGCACGGGCTCTGGGGGCGCAAGATTTCAGTGACCGGCAGGAGGGAAGCTCTCCCTCCTGCCGGGCCATCATCTCGGCCCCCGGTGCTGCTGTGCTGTAATGAGACGCGGCGAGGGAGCTCTAACCTCTCTGCTCTGCTCCCTCGCGCGCTGCCTGTCTGCTGATACCGCGGGAGCCGGAATATGACGTCATATTCCGGCTCCCGCGGTATCAGCAGACAGGCAGCGCGCGAGGGAGCAGAGCAGAGAGGTTAGAGCTCCCTCGCCGCGTCTGATTACAGCACAGCCGCACGCCGCCCAGCAGCCCCACTGGACCCCAGGGAAGGATTCATCATCCACACCAGCTCTCCAGGTAGGGAGGCTGGGTGGAAAATATTTATTTATAAAATAATTAGTGAGTGTATGTGTGTGAGTGTGTGTGTGTGAGTGTATGTGTGTGAGTGTGTGTGTGAGTGTATGTGTGTTAGTGTATGTGTGTTAGTGTATGTGTGTTAGTGTATGTGTGTTAGTGTATGTGTGTGAGTGTATGTGTCTGTGTGTGTGAGTGTATGTGTCTGTGTGTGTGAGTGTATGTGTGTGAGTGTGTGTGTGAGTGTATGTGTGTTAGTGTATGTGTGTGAGTGTATGTGTCTGTGTGTGTGAGTGTATGTGTCTGTGTGTGTGAGTGTATGTGTCTGTGTGTGTGAGTGTATGTGTCTGTGTGTGAGTGTATGTCTGAGTGACAGAGTGTGTGTCTGTGAGTGACAGAGTGTGTGTCTGAGTGACAGAGTGTGTGTCTGTGAGTGACATAGTGTGTGTCTGTGAGTGACATAGTGTGTGTCTGTGAGTGACAGAGTGTGTGTCTGTGAGTGACAGTGTGTGTCTGTGAGTGACAGAGTGTGTGTGTCTGTGAGTGACAGAGTGTGTGTCTGTGAGTGACAGTGTGCGTCTGTGAGTGACAGTGTGCGTCTGTGAGTGACAGTGTGCGTCTGTGAGTGACAGAGTGTGCGTCTGTGAGTGACAGAGTGTGCGTCTGTGAGTGACAGAGTGTGCGTCTGTGAGTGACAGAGTGTGCGTCTGTGAGTGACAGAGTGTGCGTCTGTGAGTGACAGAGTGTGCGTCTGTGAGTGACAGAGTGTGTGTCTGTGAGTGACAGAGTGTGTGCGTCTGTGAGTGACAGCGTGTGTGTGTGAGTGCGTCTGTGTGTGTGCATGTGAGTGTATGAGTGTGTCTGTCAGTGTATGATGAGTGTGTTTGTCAGTGTATGAGTGTGTGTCTGTCAAATCAGTGAGAGTATGTTTGTCATTGAGTCTGTGTGTGGCTATCAGTGTGTCTGTCAATGAGTGTCAATCAGTGTGGGTCTGTCAGTGTCAATGAATGAGTGTGTGTCAGATCAATGAGTCTGTGTCTGTCAGTGACGTCTGTGTGTTTGTCATTGAGTGTGTGACTGTCAGTGTGTACAGAGTGTACAGGAGCTTCTGTTTCCTGTACCTGGCCAGACTGACAGGAGGTGCTCACAGAGAGAGCACTCCCTGTCAGTTCGGGCGGGTACAGAAAACTGAAGCTCCTGTACCGCGCTCCGCTCCGCTACACTCTGTACACACTGACACACCAGGAAGGGGAGTGTGTCCACTAAAGGGGTGTGGGGTGCACCAAGGGACAGGGAGGGAATGGGAGAGAAACACCAAGAGACAGGGAAAAGAGGGGGTAGGGGAGAAGAACACTAAGGGACAGGGAAGGGGCCATTAATGGTCAGGGAGGGGAGAGGGGCTGGTTAAGAGGCACATAGGTGAAGATGTTTTTTTTGGGGGGAGGGGGGGGGCGGAAAAATGCATCTTCGCCTATGTACCTAAAAATCCAAGCACCGGCCCTGCTAGGAAGAATACACCAGAGACTGTTAATGTTACTACTGTTATATTTATAAAGTTTTTTCTTTGCTGCTGAGGGAAATAAAGAAAGAGTGCAGCATAATACTCGCCTCCGTGTCATTAATAAAATCATGACTTTACGTCATGGTAATAGTAAAATCCTTGAATTTTAAAACATTTCTCACATGCAGTTTGGTAACCCTGTCAAAAGGCATCTCACACGTTTGAAAGCAAGATGTTAAATGCTGACAGCCATCTAATCTTACGGCGTGGCAGATCTTCCAAGAAAATTATACGCATTTCTTAAAGAGTCATGCTAAGAACCATGATAATTTCAGCCATTTAAAGTTGTCATATTGCTTCGAGTCTGTATGTGCAACGTTTCAGTAAGAAATATATTTAATGTTACATTTTTAATGTTGCTGCTGGGGGTAGAAATCCATCTCCGGAAGCATCTTTAGCAGCTCAGAACAAGAGTTCCTCGCTTCTAATGTCCAATCTGTGCTCAGCGTGCATCCCGGTTCAGTACACATAGCATGCTGATGATTGACAAGCAATAGTGGAATGACCCCCATCTTGCTTCCACCCTTAGTCCTGCTGTGATGTTATGTAAGGCAGATCAGGCTGCAGTAGGAACTTGGCCTGATAACCCATTAATAAATATGTAATATCTGGCATTTTTGGCACTGGCCTTTTGTAATATGTGCATTTGTAGTGTTCTGATATTTTTGATCAATGCTTTGGTTGGAAGAACAACAGGTTTAATACACTCTTGCAGACCTGACAAGTCACATGGTTCAACTGTGTGATACATGGCTTTCTCGCAGTTCTCCTGATCATCCAGTAGACCTCTGTCATCCGGTGATGGGAGGACTGAGAGAAATTGCAATGATGATTCCGAAATAGTGATTTTAACACTTTAGTATCAGGAATACATGTTTGTGTTCCTGACATTATAGTGTTCCTTTAAGGTTAGGGGGAAATTAGAGTGAGGTTTTTTTTAAAAACAAGGCTTAGTAACATTAGGAGGCCAGCGGGCAAATAGTTCCTCAAATGGTCAATTAACTTGTAAAAAAATAAATGAATGATAATTTCCGAATGTGTATCCTAACAGATGCATTTGGTTCTGAATGTTGTTAAATCTGGTACTTTGTGAATTTGAATCCAGACACAGAATGCATTCAGGTGATTGATTCAAATCCGATTGGACTGACTAAATTCTGTCACAGGTTGCACGCACCAGGGGGTGGAGTTGGCAGGATTTCACTTCTGATAGAGCTTCCATTCTGAATCCATGTCTGCTGCATTATTTAATTGTGGTTCTTCTGCTGCTGTGTGGAGGAGGACACTGTCTCTTCACGTTTCAAACTGTGAAGCCCCCACTGCCACTGAAACACTGTGTTGAGAAGTGAAGGGACAGATGAGTGACAGTGCCAGATGAATGGAGCTTTATGATCAGAGAGGAGGGAAAAGTGCGAACAACGCTCATAACACAGTGTTTTAGTGGCAATGAGGGCTGCACAGTGTGAAGAGTGAAGAGACAGTGTCTGGCATCTCCCTCAGCTCCGTACTTTGAATACATCTGTCACTCTCAGCTCTGCTGACAGATCTCCACTGCAGTTTCATACAGGCAATAACTAAAAAAAAGCACCAAACAGGTAGGACTCCCCCCCCCCCCCCCCCCCCCCCCCAAGGTAGGACTTGGTCAGATACTCTGCATATTGACATTGAAATAAACTTAGCAGTAATGTCTTAACTTTAGCACTGCAGCTCTTACTGACTACTTCTCCCACAAGATTCGGCCGGCTTAGTATCTTGAGAAATATAATGCACTTGAACTGGTGTGTTCCTGGTGAGGCATAATAAAAATAATAATATATATATATATATATACGCCACAAGGTGACACTGTAAGTAATAACAGTCTTAATATATTGTTAATAGAGTATAGGTATTAACATAACATAATGTCTAAGTCCAACAGGTTAGGGGCAAAATTTATGGAGAGGGACGACACCAAATTCCAGAGGTGGAGCGCCCCACCATCTGAAATCTTCACCAGCTGACACTGGGACACACTAATGAGTACAGCCACACAACCCTCACTATAATTAGGACTGTCATTATAATGGGTGTTACAATTGCAGTGTGCTCTTTTCAATAGGGCAGTATTATAGCATTACATAGTAATAGCATTACAGCTTTTTAAGTGCTGAAATGCTTATGTCCACATTTTTAGTGAATTGTGATTTTGGCAGATAATCAAATTGCTCTTCAATTGTAGTCAAATTTATCAAGATGTCAACAGGGTCGAATTTTATTAAACTCAGATTGCTCTTTCTAAACAGCCAGCTAATATTTTGAAAATGATTACCTGTCATCTGAGGTTTAGTGAATTGCATAAAATCCTGTTTTAAAATGTGGTTTTAGACACACTGCATATCTTCTATAGTGAATATTCAGAACTGCACCTTTGTATGGCTTGTTCATATTCCCAGCATGCTTGGCACAAGAGTGATAATTCCAATTTGCAAACAATCTTCAACCAGCTAAGCCCTCAGAAAAGAACAGATGCCCAAGTGCATTTTAACTACTGTTTTTAGCCTAAAGTCCTTCAAACTACGAGGCTTTATTAATAATAATAATAATAATACAAAACATTTTTCATTATTTATATTATATATATTTTATTGAGCTTTGAATCGGTGCTCAATAATCAATTTTGAATTGTGAAATTGTCTACATGTTTAACTCTTTGAGTGCTATAGGCTTATGTTTTAAGACATTGCTCATTATCCGGAATACAAAGAGTGCTTATATCTTGCCCCAACATTACCACAAACATACATATTCCCTCTTTTTACATGTCCTTTTGTCACATGAGAGCCACAGGAATGCTGACTTAATGTAATGAGAGTGCCTTTCTATGCCAAAAATAAATCCTCTTTTATCCAAGGTTTACTTATGATTTGATTGATCTTGGTATGTTGGGAGTCACCCTACAGCTTGGCTCTTGTATACTCATTTCTCCCAGTGGCTCTTGTCCAAGGTACAAGTGTCTATGAAATGCCATGAAAAATACATTAAATCTGCATGCAATGCCAAGACTTTAAGTACATTTTAAAGATGTTCATTCACCCAATTTTTACACGTCTTGGTAATCTTTTTGTATAAAAGGCTCAAAAGTTTTGCAGAGAATTCAAATGCCTGGACACCCTTTATAATGATATGGCCCTTAAGCAAAAGAAAAAAAAATTGTGCTTCATCATGGAATTGAAAACGAAGAAATCTAGACAGCAGCTGGACGATTTAGCAGTTACCACGTCCTCTCCTGCCCATTCCAGATGTCTGCACTTAAAAGATGTATTTTATAAGGCTGATTCATCTCTACTGTATTAAGACATGGCCTTTTTCACAGGGCATCCCCGGAGATCATGGCTTACCGTCCGCCATCAAGTCTGACCACAGGAAAGTCGTCAGTCGGTAGTCAGGTCAGTCATGTACCGTGAGATGTCAACTATCCGTCCTGTGTATGGTCTAGCCAGTCCCGGGCCCAGATCCCCCGTGGCCCAGAGATCAGAGAGAAGAGGGTAGGAAAAGAGGTTAGAGAGGGGGGGGCATTGGAAACTGCGCTGCGCGCCCCTGATTGTCCCCGTTCTGTCGGCAGCTGGCAATATAGAAGAACCATGGCGCCCACATTTCAGTGTGTCTGGCTACCCGGCCCATGATGGTAGCATGGGCTTCTTCTGCCCCCTGAATATCTTCCACTCTTTTGATCCACTCACTTCTAGTCGGTACTATGTCCGTTTTCCAGTGTGCCGGAATGTTAGCTTTTGCGGCGTTAAGCAGGTGTCGCAGTATCGATTTCTTGTACACTGGTATGGGTAGAGCGGAGATGTGTAATAAAGCCAGTTCTGCATCCCACGTTGGTATATCTCTTAGGATGAGCCGAACCGCCTCTCTAATCATATCCCAGTAGGGAGTGATAAGCCTGCACTCCCACCAGATATGTATCACTGTACCGAGCTCCTCCTGACATCTCCAGCACGTTGGAGGAGTAGAAGGGAAGATGCGGTGGAGCAACACCGGTGTCCTATACCATAGGGATATCAGCTTATAATTTAGCTCCTGATAATAAGAGCTCATGGAGCTCTTATATTGCCAAAGTAGCGCGGATTCCCATTGTTGGGCGGTGAGATCCTTCCCTAGTTGTCCTTCCCACTGCCGTTTAAATGCCATCCGTGTGGGGGTGCCTCCGGTGAGCAGGTGCAAATATAGAGACGAGATTGCGTGGTCTAGGGTGGTACCTTGATCACAAAGCTGCTCAAACCACGTAAGTTCCCTGTGGAGTCGTGCATTGTGTGGTATGGAGGCTAGAAAATGTTTCAGTTGTAGGTGGCGGAAGTGTGAAAGAAAGGTAGGAGGTCTATCCCCTAGGAGCGATGAGAGATCTCGCAATCGTCCACCACTAAGAACCGTGTATATGGGTATAAATGTACGTTCACTCTCGATAGGCCATGCCTCAGTCGGGAGCCCCCCTCCAACTTCTTCATTGTGAGTAATCGGTAACAGTGGGCTAGGCGTCGGCGACACATGTTCTTGTTCCCACAGGGTTTGCCAGCCAAGCAGGGTCTGCGAGACTAACCCCTCGCTAGGCGTCAGGGTGGGCCGTCTTCTGGAGGATCCCCAGACCCTCGCCTCCAGCGTCGGGCCTATGAGACCTCTATCGAGGGCCACCCATTGTTTAGGTGTCGACGTTGAGTGCCAGTCCAGAACGCGCTGCAGGATAGCGGCTTGATAATACCTTTTGAAATCAGGGAGCGCTAGGCCGCCTTGTGCCCTTGGCCGGCACAAGAGGTCATGGCGAAGCCGAGGGCGGCCCCCATGCCAAATATATTTGAGCACTCCTGATTTTAAGGCAGCAAAGAAGCTCACCGGAATGGCCAGGGGTATAGTCTGTAGGAGGTAGAGAACCCTCGGAAGGATGTTCATCTTAAGCACTGCTACTCTGCCGTGCCACGTAACATGTGGATAGGACCAGTTGTAAAGATCCGTTAGGATATTTTTAAGGAGAGGCGAAAAATTGCAGTCGTAAACTTCTTCCGGGTTCGTGGTCACCCATACCCCTAAGTATTTCATTTTACTAGATAGCCAATTGAACGCAAACTGCGGTTCCAGAGACCGGTATTCCTCCGGGGGGAGCGTGATGTTTAGCGCCTCACATTTGGAGATATTAAGTTTAAATCCGGACAATTGTCCGAATCTGTCAAGTTCCGAAAGGAGGCAAGGTAGTGTAATTCTGGGATTGCGGACAAAAAAGAGAAGGTCATCAGCATAGGCCGCTACTTTGTGGTGAGTGCCATGCCATTCATAACCCTGGATGTCTGGATTCCGTCTGATCGCTCGGAGAAGTGGTTCCAGGTGGAGTGCGAATAACAGGGGTGAGAGCGGGCATCCCTGTCTGGTACCGTTTCGGATAGCGAAGTCGGCGGTCGTGGCCCCATTGACCCGTACCGTTGCTCGAGGATCAGTGTATAAGGCAGAAATCCACGCGAGGAACCTCTCTCCACACCCCTGCCATTGTAGCATTTCCAGCAAGTACGACCAGTTGACTCGGTCAAATGCCTTCTCCGCATCCGTGGAAAGAAGCATCAGCCGGGTCCCCTGTCTCCGAGCATGGTGTTGAACTGCAAATAGTCTTAGGGTGCTATCCCTGGCTTCCCTACCCGGGATGAATCCCGTCTGATCAGCATGAACCAGTCCGGGTAGAAGGTGTTTGAGGCGATTCGCCAACACCTTTGTAAATAGTTTGGGATCCACATTAATCAGAGATATCGGGCGGTAACTGCCGCAATGTAGCGGGTCCTTCCCGGGCTTCAGGAGTACAGTGATGGTAGCAGCAACTGACTCCCGGCCCAAAGGACCCCTTTCTCCGATCGCGTTAATGGCGTTGGTGAGCCGAGGCATAAGCAACCCCGAAAACTTTTTATAATATCCCACAGAGAAGCCATCCGGGCCTGGGGCCTTCCCAGTCTTGGATGATTTCAAGGCCATGGCTATTTCATCCACACTAATTAGGGTATTTAGGAGCCCTGCGGAGTCTCGGTCCAACTTATCCACGTCCATGTCTGACAAATAGGTGCGGATTTTCTCGCGGTGTCTCATAGCTTCGCTCTCCCCGATCGGTGCTTGTAGATTATAAAGTTTCTCATAGTAGAGTCGGAATTCTTCTGCTATCAGCTCCGGGAAGGGAGACACTTCCCCTGAGGTCAGTTTTAGCTGGCGAATTTGTCTGTGAGGCATGGGGCCTTTTAGTAGCCGGGCAAGGTATTTACCGCCTTTATTGGCGTGGGCATAATAGAAGCCCTTGGTTCGCTGCACCGCCCTGAGGTGTCGTTTCAGGAGGAGTGCTTTAAGTCGTCTCCTATGCTCCATCAGTTCTCCATAGACAGCGTTTAACTGAGAACGTTTATGACTGCGCTCAAGTGTTGAGATAGTGTGATGTAGTTCGGTCATTTCTGCCATGAACGTTTTTCGTTTTTGCGAGGCGATGCGAATAAATATGCCGCGGATCACGCTTTTATGCGCTTCCCACAAAGAAATCGGGGATATGTCCGGGGTATCATTTTCCCGAAAGTATTGCTCTAACTCCCGGTGCAGCTGATCTTGGACATCCCGATCCAGTAGTAAGGCTTCATTAAGTCTCCAGGTCCATCCAGTCGGCTTGTATAGAGGGGAGGCCAGTTCCATCTCAACTGATCCGTGGTCCGACCAGGTGGCCGGAAGAATGTTGGCTCCCAACAGGCGAGAGAGTCCTTCTTGGGCGACAAAAAGGTAATCTATCCGCGAATATCGGTTGTGAAGTGCTGAAAAATAGGTGTAATCTTTCACCGTAGGATTCAGCACCCGCCAGCTGTCCACCAATCTCAGAGAGTCCAGCGATTGTCGGATGGACCTGATGTGACGTTGTGGGATACAGCTATGACCTGTGGAAGAGTCCAGCGTAGGATCCAGCGGGGTATTAAAGTCGCCACCAACAATCAGGGTCCCATCTGAGAAGTCCTCCAATTGTTGAAGTGCATTGCGGAGAAATGGTGCCTGTCTCTTATTAGGAACATAAATAGAGGCTATCGTGTAGATCTTATCAGCAATGACTCCTTTAAGGAAGAGGTATCTCCCCAATGAGTCCTGCGCTCGATCTAGTTCTTCGAATCCCAGGTTAGCTGACAGTAGGATAGCCACACCAGTTTTGTGAGCGGAAGGGTGGTTGCAGAAGTAGTTAGTAGGGAAGTGTCGATTGCGTAATTTGGGGTGTGACTCTCCTTTAAAATGAGTTTCCTGTAGCAGTGCGATCGCAACTTGTTTTCTTTTCAATTCCCTTAATAGGTGCGATCTACGTTCAGGAATGTTGAGTCCTCTGCAGTTCTGCAAGATAACCTTTAAGGGTGCTTTGCGGTAAGCCATGATGCGTAGTATCACTACGAACAAGGGCTGCCTTGGTGCCGTGTAGAACTCTCAGGTAACGCGACAGTCAGTCCAATGCTAGGTGAAAAAAGGGGGGGGGGATAGCGAGTGGGGGGAGGGGGGGGGGAAGATGAGAGAGAAGTTAGAGATAAGAGTAGTGGGCGTAAGGTGGGTCAGCCACAGGAGACCGGGGACCAGGGTCAGGTGTCCGTTAGGAAGTTAAAAGGAGGTATGTATCCTTGTCGTCGATACCCTCACAGAATTTGGGGGTGTCCCAAATCTACGCCCCCCGCCCGAATGGAGGGGGGTATTCCCGTGCAGCGACCAACACTAGAGGTGTTTCGTTACGGTACCAGCCCAGGAAACCCAAGCACTCTCTATGTGGCCGCAACTACAGCACGAGTGTAAGAATGTGGAGGCACAGCTCGAGCTCCGCCTGGAAACTATCTCTCCGAAAGACAATTGGCAACCGCTCCTAACCGTTCCCCCTGTCTACTGTAAAAGGGCTATGTAAATTCCCCAGAGAATGACAGCGGGGTCAAGGCTTATGGATGGTAATATCAAAACAAGAGGGAAAGTAAATATAGATGAGTCAGGTCATTACGTAACTAACAGAGACAACCGGCACACCCCAGGTACTACCCCATAGCAGGGCACTCTATCGGATTCCCATACCCGCTCCTCCCTTAGAATCTCATACGGGCAGCATCCTATCTCGTGGCGTAACAGCGGGTGACGTTTACTTATCCAGCCCCCCAGTACCGGAAGGCCCGTGGGAACCCCTAAGACCCATCTCTCCTAAAGGGTTACATTTATCAATACCTGTATCTCCACATATATTCAAACAGATAGGTAAACACTAATAAACGGCATAAACATTTTCTACCATTGAATTCAGTCATACTTGCATTATAGTTAGTAGGCACACTCCTCCCGGAACGGGCAAGCACGGATGAGGGAGGGGAAGGGGAGAGGAGAGGAGGCGGCATGAGGGGGGGGGGGGGGGGGGGGGGAAGAAGGGGGGGGGGAAAGAAGGGCGGACATCATGTAGAGCAGTACCTATGCCAATAGTGAGCTCGTTTAGATTGTCTACATATAAGCGTATGTTCTCTACCTAGAAATGCACAGATGATTGCCACCTAAGAGGACCCCACCTTTGAATGAAATATGTTAACACAACGAACTGGGCAGCGGTTCACAACGAAAACGGTTAGATTGGTAGTAACCCGGCATATAATCACTTGTCAAAAGTGATTGCATAGTTCGGTAGGGAGGTTTACACGGCGCAACGTGCCACAAGTGCAAGCAGCCGAGCAAGGCCCTCAAAGAGTGGCAATGAAATACACAATAATATACAGTATACCGGGCACTAACATCCGTAAATAGCAATAACAATGTGTAGGTGTACTTCCCCAAAACCCCCCCCACCCCAATCCCGAACCCCCCACCCAAAGCCCCAACATAAGGTCCAGTGCTCAATCAAATGTCCCAGTACATGGAGAATTCCGTTGCCAGAGGACGACCCAGTTGAAGCGTAGACATCCGCCCCCCCCCCCCAACCCCCCCGCCCAAACCCCAAAAACGTGTATATACAGCCTGTTCTTAGCTGAGATATCGAGGAAATTATAGTAGTACATAAAGCAGGTATGGAGAACATAAGCGTAGGAGTCCTCAAGGAAACCCAACTGGGCCCAATATCCCCCTCCCAAGTGCCAAAAACATGCCCCACAGTACCTTAGGGTATGCAGTGTAGTACGTGCGTCTCACATGGTGGTCGGGGTGAGTCAGCCATCTTAAGCGGAGTTCCGAGACCCAGATCCTGCGGAGGTGCAGCATCAATTATGAGAGATGGGGCGGTTATTCCTCTGGTGAGGTCGGTTCCCGGTATCTTCCCGTACGGGGGGCAGAGGGAGCTCTGGATTGTCGTTGTCTGGGTTCCCTCTGAGCTCTCGGCGGTGGACCCAGCGGGCCTAGAATCCAATTAGTGATAGGTTGCGACGGGAGACCCAGCTCTCCCATGAAACGTGGGACTTCCTCCGGCCATCGCATAGTGATCCAGCGATTCTGATGTCTCGCCATCAAGGCAAAGGGAAAACCCCATTTGTAGACCACATTATGATCCCGTAGCGCTGTCGTGACAGGGCGGAGAGCTCGTCTGGCTTCCAGGGTGATGGGGGACAAATCATTAAAGAGTGTAACTTGGGCTCCTCTGAAGGGCCAGGATGGCCTCTCCCGGGCTTTCGTCATGATGGCATTCTTCACCGGGAATGAGCTGAGGCAGCAAACAAGATCTCTCGGACCGTCATCCGCGTTCCTGGGCCGCAGAGCCCTATGTGCCCTTTCAAAGTGGATCTGTGGGGGCGGGGATGATTGCATAATAAGGTGGAAGAGCTCCAAAAGGGTGTCCGCCGCCACCTCGGGGCCCTCAGTTTCTGGGACCCCACGTACACGTATGTTGCATCGTCTACCCCTATTATCCACATCCTCCAGATGACGGCGCATAGCCAGGATCAGTTCACCCTGTCTCGAAACTGCGGTGTCCGTGGATGCCATGCGGGTAGACAGGGCCGCGCCTGCTTCTTCAAGTGTAGTGATGCGGCCTGTATGCGCTGTGATCTCGGCGCGAAGTCCTGCCACTTCATTCCTCATAGTTTCCTGAATATTCGCCTCCATGACCTGTAGATCAGCTTTAGTGGCCATGGCAGCAGTCAGGTCCCTGAGGGAGTTTTCAATTCGCTCCAGAGCGGTGAGCGCTGGGCCCTGCTCCGGCGCAAGCGCCATCTTGGGAGTAGCCGGGTCGCCGCTCGCACTGGGCTGTTGCTGCAGATAATTGTCCAGGGGACCCTGCTGGGGATTCCCCGGGGTCTGGGGGTGCTCCGGGCGTTTAGTGCGCCCCATTAAGTCTGCTTAGCCGCTCTTAAAAGCTGTAATTGGGGAACGGTGGAGCGGAGCTCTGTCTTCAAGCGGCCATCTTGGACGGAGCCGGAACCACGCCCCCCCATGCTAAAGTTTAGTATTTCTTTTTATCAATATACTTACAAGCCAAAAATATGCATACTTTCATTTTAAACAGATTTTATTTGAAAAATATTGGGGGACTTTGTGAACAAGTTTTCAGTGCACATAGAATCCACATACTGAGCACAAATTACAAACTATGTATCCATGATTAACAGTGCTGGTCACAGAGGGAAATCTAGAGTTTGGCATATATTATAATATTCACAGTTATTCATGACAGGTGCGTAGTTGTCCCCTTGGGCATTAAGATAAGAACCATACCCAATAATACACGGACACCAATATGTTAGTGTGGGAACCATAAAATCTAAATAAGACATGTCATTGTCAAACAAACCATGTGACGCAGTATATAAATAAACCCAACCCCCCTTATACATCATCACAATAACAATGACCCCAAAATTAACAACATACACCATAACAAAATAACAACACAAATAACACCATGAAACATAATAAAGTAAACAACTTGCCTGAATAATCCAATGTAGGGGTATACCAAGCTAACCATAAACCCCCAGCTTCTAAACCACAGGCCAGCTCAAAACCTACCATGCCAACTTTTAAAACACATGATTATTTAATCCCTAGTAGCAACCCCTCCCCACTACAATTACTTATCCAGCCCCTTGACCACATCTTAGACCTTAAAATATCTGACCACCACCACCCCAATAAACAGTGCCCTGGCCAAACCTCCCTAAACTCCCAAACTGAGAAGATCCAGACCAACATCCGAAAGCAGAACCCCATCCAGACAAAAATAACCTGACAACATGGATTCCAGCTCCATATGCTTAATCACCACCCCACCAACCCATTTTATGAAAACCGCCATCAATTTATTGACCTTTATCCGGAAGCATGCCATTGCAGCATGATCCTTAGCACGATTCCAGTTAAATCTGGGAACCATTTCTGACCAAAGAACCCCCACCTCTGGCACTGCCAGGGCCGGACTGGGAACTAAAATCAGCCCTGGAAAAAAATTCTATACCAGCCCAATAATGCGTCGCGCCAGAATAGTGTGCTGATATAGAGGGTGAAAAAATAACTTGAAATTGAAAACTCTTACTCCAACGAAGGAACGCATATAGGGCTTCAAAATAAACAAAAGAGCGCCTTTATTTTAAGTAGACGTACATTTGCATATAATCAATGTTTCAGTACAACTACTTTGGCCTATTAAGGACATTTTAGTAATGGGACTGAAATGCTGAATGTCTGAAGTTGCACAACTAAAAAGATGAAGTGATCTGGTTAATTTTGAAGTTCTATGGGTGCGCTCTTCACTTTGAATATGTTATTGTGCATGAGTATGCAACTAGCAACAAGACAGGGCCAATACGTGCTCATTACATTTATATATATATATATATTTTTTTAATTCTTTATTTTTGAGTGCAGGATAAGCGGTACATACATGTCAGTGATGCCCCAACAGCGGTCACTGACTATTATTGGTTAACAGAGTTATGACATTACTGCACAATTTTTGTTTTTAGTTTACAAGCGTAACTTTGTGTAATACAACATGAAATGCAAAAATCCACGTATAACATAAACGGTTATCAGCCCATCAGAGCTGTCTTATTAAGTAAGTTAGGAACAAATATGTGCGTCTAAGGCTAATTAATTAAGATTTAAGAGGTACATGTCAAGTTACAAGAGGATTGCTGTAAGCAGTTCACAAGAACGGAACATTGTGCGTCTCGTTATCTAACTGTTGAGTAGTATGTTGTTCTGCGCGTAAAGGTAGGTATGGTCTACATCTAGTCTGGAATCAGAGTGGAATGGCGTAATATCTAAACCCTTGTACATCATATAAGTCTTCTAAGGAGCGATGTGGGTCCCAATTATGTCTGGGTGGAGCGTTCCAGTAGTAGCGGTAAGGTTAATGAGGACCTTACATATAGGTACGTTGAGACATTAAGTTTAGGTGGTGTTTTGGTCTGACAGCACTGTCATATAGGGAGCGATGCCCCTGTTACCCTGGGGTGGGGGGGGGGGAGGGTGGTATGGTTTGGGGTCAGCCTACTGTCAGTCGTTGTGGTGTCCTGCGTCAGTACGGGGAGGTCCTCTAAGTCCGGTGTCTGGGTCGTCTCTTCCGTCATGTTAGGGGTACCTGTAATCATACTTAACTAACAACCGTACCCTGCTTTAAGGTCTGGGGTAAGAGAGTAGTGTCCCGGAGGTGAGAGAGAAGAAAAATTAAAAATTGGAAGAGAAAACAATTGCGTTGTAAGTCCCAATTTCTCTTCAGGTTGCTCCTGTGGTTGAGAGCGTTCCAGGTGGGCATCGGGGTACGAAAGCTGGAGCTTCAGCGTTGCCCCAGTGTGGATGGTGCGTGGGGTTCGGTGGGGGCTGTAGTGCGGTAAGTGAGTCCAGAGGGAGGTCCAGTGACCTCAGGGTTCTCTCAGCCTCCTGCATATTACGTATGGTATGTGTGGCGTCACCCTTGGTGATCTGCAGGGTATGGCTTGGGCCCCAGCGGTACCTGATCATCTTTGTTCTCAAGAGGGAGGTGAACTGTTGTAGGGATTTCCTCCAGGCCATGGTGGCTCCCGAGAGGTCTGGGTAGAAAGTGAGGTTCATTTCTTCGAAGGGGTAAGTCGGGTGTTCACGGACCGCTGTGAGTACCGCAGCCCTGTCTCTCAGGTACTGGAATTGCGTGATAACGTCCCTTGTGGCCGAAGGTGGGGCTTTAGGAGATTTAGGGATGCGGAATATGCCGTCGAGAGCCACCGCTTTGGAGATTTTCGGGGAGAGCAACGCTGTCAGTAGCCTTCTGATTAGGTGAGGTAGCTCAGCGTCTGGTATGTGATCTGCTATGCCCCTGATCTTCAGGTGTTTCAGACGACGTTTGTCCTCCAATGAGGCGAATTGCAGTTCATACATTTGGTGTTGCTTCCTGAGTTCCTGAACCTCCCGCTGCAGTACCTTGATTTGGCCTTTCTGTGTGTCCGCAGCTATTTCCACCGCTCCCAGTCGGCCATTCAGACCCTGCAGGGTTTCTCTGAGGGAGGCCACATCGGCCGCGATTTTCTGGTGGTGATCTGCCATTAAATCCCGTATTGCCTCCATGCTTACCGGTGTGTGGGAGGTAGCAGGTAGTATTTGCTGTGTCCGGGCTGGCGGTGGCTGTGGCTGGGCCTGCGTGGTGACCCCTCCGCTTCATCCGACGTGTCTTCATAGAAGTCGGAGCAGCCGCCGTGGAGGGACACCATCTTAGAGTTCGTGGCTTCTGAGGCCTGCCGCCAGAGCTCTCCTATATTCATGCCTTGCCTCGGTTTTTCAGGCTTTAATTTTTTGGTCTTCCTGCCCATGGCGGATCAATATGTGGCTGGCACTGTGAGTGGTCGCCTTGCAGGAAAGCCCCCAGGCTCCGAAGTTTTGACGCGTAATAGGCCGCAGGTCGGTGCCGCGGTTCAGCTTACTTGCCGGGTTCGGGAGAGGTATCAACCGGTGCGGTATCATTCTGGCAAGACCCCTGGAGCGTTACTATTGTCGGATGGGGCTTAGTTTAGAGGATGTTTGACCGATTCGGGTTGTGTGTAGAGGAGCTCTCGATTATGGAGTCCATTCTAGTCAGCTGGCAAGCCCCGCCCCCCATTTATATATATATTAATGACATTTATGTGTGTATTATGCATATATAAATGTATATTACTATATGTGTAAATATTATAGGCATAATTATATGTTACTAATACACACATCAATATACATATATATATATATATATATATATATATGTGTGTGTATTACTGTCGGGATCAGATACATTTACGACTATTACCTTTACCTCGTTTAATGTATCTTGTCTCCAATTGTCTCCTTTTTTTCCTCTTACAGCGACCCATCTTTTACTTCATCCCAGTCCCTGGGTGTTTTTTTTTTACCGTTCTCCAGCCTCTGTATTTCTCTTTCCCCCAGCTCCTTTTGTGTTGTTCTTAGCCCCAGCCACTTTGTCTCTTTCTCCCCTTCCAAATCTCATCTGTGTGTCTCTTTCTAACTCCAGACTCTGTGTGCCTCTTTCTCTTCTCCCATCCACTCTCTGTCTCTTTTTCCCCAGCCCAGCGTTGCCTCCCACAAATCTTGTGTCACTTTGTTCCCCTTCCCTACTGTATGTCTCTTTGTCCCCTAAAAAAAAAAACTTATGTGTGTCTCTCTTCCCCATCTCCTCCCTGTGTCTCTCTCTTACCCCTCTGTCTCTTTGTACCCCCATCCCCTGTGTCTCTCTATTACCCCATCTGTCTATGTGTCCCCCCTTCTCCTTTGTCTCTCTATTACCCCTCTCTTTGTCCCCCCCTTCCCTGGTGTCTCTCTATTACCCCTCTCTTTGTCCCCCCAATCCCCTGTCTCTATATTGCCCAATCTGTCTATGTGTCCCCCTTGCCCTATGTCTCTCTATTACCCCTCTGCCTCTTTGTCCCCCCCAACCTGATGTCTTTCTATTACCCCTCAGTCTCTGTGTCCCCCCTTCCCCTGTGTTTCTATTACCCCTCTATTTGTCTCCCCCCTTCCCCTCTATTTGTCTCCCCCCTTCTCCTCTAGTTGTCTCCCCCTCCTTCCCCTCTATTTGCCCCCCTCCTTCCCCTCTATTTGTCTCCCCCTCCTTCCCCTCTATTTGCCCCCTCCTTCCCCCCTATGTGCCCCCCTCCTTCCCCTCTATTTGCCCCCTTCCCCTCTATTTGCCCCCCCCTCCTTCCCCTCTATTTGCCCCCCCTCCTTCCCCTCTATTTGCCCCCCCCTCCTTCCCCTCTATTTGCCCCCCTCCTTCCCCTCTATTTGCCCCCCTCCTTCCCCTCTATTTGTCTCCCTCCCTTCCCCTTCTGTGTGCCTGCTGACCTTGTTACAGGAGGACTGAGGGAGGGGGCGGAGCTAACTACCAAGCTCCCTCGCGGTTCCCATAATTCCCAGCATGGACACATCATAGAGTAGTGATTACTCTATGATGTGGCTGAGCTGGGAATTCTGGGAACCGATAGGGAGCTTGGTAGTTAGCTCCGCCCCCTCCCTCAGTCCTCCTGTGCTGACAGCTATGCTGCTGTCAGTATCAGTGAGTGTGCCGCCGGACTGGTTAGCCGGTGTTCTATCAAAAAACCCTACCCCGTGAAAATTCCCTACCCTCGTCACTTCCGGTGACGCAGCCGCACCGGAAGTGACCCTCATCCAATGGAGGAGGAGGGTGTGCGCCGCCGCGCAAGCGCACACCAACTAGGTAGGGATTTTTCACGGGGTAGGGGAAATGAATGCAACAGTGCGCACGCGCGGCAAAGTACTCCCGTCGGAGGTACAGCGCGCGTGCGCACGAGTTGCAAGAGAGCGCTTCACAAACCGCGCGTGCGCAGTATAGGGGTAGGGAATTTTGATGGCTATTAGCCCTGTGAAATCTCCCTACCCCTATACTGCGCATGCGCGGACTCATCATCAGATTAAAGCCTCTCCCTGCTCCCAACACTCTCAGCCATCCAAGATTGAGGGTGAAGTATGGTGGGACGGTGGGTGTTTATGTGCATCATATTGGGGGGTCTGTGCAGACCCCCAATTCTGCACAGACCCCCCCAATATAATGCTCATAAACACCCACCGTCCCACCATACTTCACCCTCAATCTTGGATGGCTGAGAGTGTTGGGAGCAGGGAGAGGCTTTAATCCGACGATCAGAGTTCGCGCATGTGCAGTATAGGGGTAGGGAGATCTCACAGGGCTAATAGCCATCAAAATTCCCTACCCCTATACTGCGCACACGCGAACTCTGATCGTCGGATTAAAGCCTCTCTCCCTTGCCACTAGTGCGCACGCGCGCTGTACCTCCGACGGGAGTACTTTGCCGCGCGTGCGCACTGTGGCGTTAATTTCCCCTACCCCGTGAAAAATCCCTTCCTAGCCTAGTTGTTGTGCGCGTGCGCGGCGGCGCACACCCTCCTCCTCCATTGGATGAGGGTCACTTCGAGTGCGGCTGCGTCACCGGAAGTGACGAGGGTAGGGAATTTTCACGGGGTAGGGTTTTTTGATAGAACACCGGCCGCCCGGCACACTCACTGATACTGACAGCTGTCAGCACAGGAGATGGTGCCGCCGGCCGCAAGGTGAGTAATCACCTCTGAGTGTGCCGCCGGACCGGCCACCCGGCGGCACCGACATTTTTCGTCGGCACCGACGATTTTATTAAAATATAGGGAGCAGGGCTCCCTCTCCATCTCCAGCCCCCCAGGTGCCGCGGCCCACCGGGAAATTTCCCGGTATCCCGGTGGGCCAGTCCGGCCCTGGGCACTGCATTTCTCAATTGGTCCACATCCCTTTGCATTTATTTAACCAACTCACATTAGGTCATTGCCTCCCGCTTGAAATAAAACTAACTGTGGGGATGCCCCCTTATCCAGCCTGCTAAACACCTATAGACACACCACAAAACTGGAGCCACACCAAATCCACAAAGTAAGAGGTCCTCTAATGATGAAATTATGAGATTTTCTTTTTTTTATTATTCATTTTTGAACACATAACAAAAAGTTTTAGTACATAAAAAGAAAAACATTAATTTGTTCATATTTGGCTTATGCAATCAAACATACTATTATATTGGCATCAATAAGCACAAATTAGAATAGCATGATTAGACATATTGACATTACAATCAATTTGGACCATTCAGACCAGGAGCATCTTTTTGATATGATTTTAGTTTATTTTAAATAACTAAAATTATGACTTGTGTAGTATTGCACAGGGGAGTTCAGTGAATTTGTTTATTAAATAATTATATTTTTTGTATATTTGATTTAAAAAAAGTGATTTTTTTTTTTTTTTTAAAAGGTCTACTTGATTTCCAATATGGTAATCAGAATCTTGGTGTGCCATAAGACAATGGATTGCTAGACATTTAAGATTATTTGTTGTTACATTTTATTTCACATGGAATAGTGCTATTTTAGGTCCCCACTTCAAATTTATACTAGATAAAACTCTGAAACTGTTATATGCCCATTTCCATAATGGTTTAACCACCATACATGAATAAAGGATCCCACCGGATTACCACATCTCCAGCAATTTGAAGTATATTCTGGGTACAGCTTATACAATCTAGTTGAAACTAGATACCATTTGGACATTATCTTAAATTGGCACAGTGACAGAGCTCCAATATTCAAACCGAGTACCTCCGCCAAGTCCGCTTCCTCTTTGCCGAGGGCCTTTTCCACCCTGGACCAAACACCAGATGACACTTGGTGAAGGTTAAAACAACAACTAACTTTACTAGACATAGCACACATATTTTAAGCCCCAAATGCCTTATTTACATACAACGGTGCATGAAGCACTATAATACAAGGAAGGGTGGGGTCAGAAAATAGCAAGGGCTGATGGGAGATTGAAGAGGGACAAAGCAGCTAGTTTAATCTGGTCTGACAGTGCCCCTGGGACAATACCCGGCTGGGGAAACAATAGGACAGGAAAAAGGGGGTGGGGGAAAGGCACAGACAAGCAATACATTCAAATACCCTGCACCAATAATGTCACAGGGTGACTAAAACACAAAAGGAATCTGGGGGCCCACACATAGTGTCTGTCCTCCATCCCCATTCTGATTCCGACATTTCCAGGCTGAGATCTTTTTTTCCACGTGTTTATTATTTTTAACGATTTGTCATTTAGTGAATCAATCAACTGGTTGGCTTCGGAGGTAATTATTTTAGCCTTCTTGTAAAAGAATATCTCTTCTACATGTTTAGAAATTAATATTAAGCTATTTACTAATGCTACGTTTCAAAAAAATTTAATTATTAAAAAAGTAAATATTTCTTTATTTGAGATTTGATATTTTACTACAATGTCAGCAAATGCCTCTATTTGATCTTCCTGAATAATATCTGCCAGAGTGATTACATTAATATTTGGCCACTTCTTTAGTGACAAATGCTCCATATTATCTTCTAAGGAGGTCATTTGGCATGTCCATGGCTCTTTTAGCATTGCATCTTCCTGTAGTTTAGAAATACGTCCTATTATATTAGCATAGTATACATGTTTAATAATCGGGATATTTTTTTTTAAAACCAACGTACTTATCCTAGGTTTTTAACCCATCCATACATATGTTAGAAAAGTTGATTGGAACATATCCAGCCAACTTTTGGGAATTTTGAACGGAAGCATTGTCAATAAATAAGACCATTTTGGTATTATATACGAGTTAATGGTGTTGATCCTACCAAACCATGACGTCTCTAGTGACCGCTATTCTTTCAAAGGATTATTTGTATGCTTTAATAGATTTAAGATATTTACTCCCATTGTCCATCTGTGCAGGTATTTTTACTCCTAAGTAGTTGATTTTTTTCTTTGTCCATATAAATTTAATTTTTTGTTACTTAATTCATCAATAGTAGGATTATATCTTTTTATAGATTTTGTATCATTTAAATTATAGTTTGATATTTCACTACATTTATTTATCTCATGCATCAAACATAGTAAAGCGGACGATGGTGACGATATTGATAACAAGATGTCCGCGTATAAAGAAATGTGTATATCTTGTCTTTTGGTAGAAAAACCCTTTATATCCTTATGGTCTCCAATGTTTATCGCTAGAGGTTCTACTGAAAGAATGTACAGGAGGGAAGACAGGGGACACCCCTGTCTTGTACCATTGTGTAGGTCAAAACAACCTGCACATATATTAGCTCCTCCCTTCCTTGCTGAAGGCGCCGAATATAATGCCATAATGGCATCAAGGATACATCCCCCATCTAATGACAGGGCCAGCAGGGGCTCTCCATCATGACCAGACTGTCAGGGTACCTGCTGTCTCTACCTCTGTGGAGGTGAGACACTTGGACGTTCTTCCTCGCAAAAGGGTTGAATCACTCGTTCCTCGCGGTTCCTTCGGTCGTTTACACGCCGGCCGCGAGGGATCCACTTCCTTTTATGACGCGGCGTTCAGTAGCCGACGTCATGACGACAACCCAACCCGATCTGTCAATCAAGCCCCAAGCACGAATGAGGATTCGTCGGGGGCGTGATTACCTGTTTAGAATCAGGGTATAAAAGAGGGCTTTCTACGTTTGTTCATTGCCCTGTCGTGGTTCTAGCTTGTCTAGTCACTCAGTGCTCTTGTATTCTGTTAGTTTCTTTGGTTTTGACCCGGCTTGTCTGTTCTACCTCGTTTACCTCTATTACCCTTTGACTCGGCTTGTCTCTCGTTTACCTGCTCTCTCGTTCCCTCGACCTCGGCTTGTCTCTAGACCATTCTTTACTACTACTTACGTTAGTCCGGCCATTCTAAGGTCCGGTATACGTACCCTGTACCTGTTTGTACTCTGCGTGTTGGATCCCTGTCCCGATCCTGACATTACGACAGGGCCATGGATCCTGCAGGTACAAACACTCAGGTTGGTCCTTCCGATTCTAGATTTGATGCCATGGATCACAGAATGGACCAGATGGCTCTAGCGCTGCAAGCTTTATTATCTCGATCTAGTAATCCACCGGAGGAGATGCGTGCTACGTCCATCTCTCCTGTAGGTTCAGGTCTAGAAGTAGCCACTGTAGGTGCTTCTTCCCGTATTACACCTCCTGTACGTTATGGTGGTTCTCCGGAGAAGTGCCGTGGTTTCTTAAACCAAATTGGTATTCATTTTGAATTACAACCTCGCTCTTACCCTACAGATAGGGCAAAGGTTGGATTCATTATCACACTCCTCATTGATAAGGCTCTGAGATGGGCCAATCCTCTGTGGGAGAATGAGAATCTGTTAGTCTATAATTATAATGCCTTTGTCGCTGCTTTTAGAAGAACTTTTGACCCTCCAGGTAGAAAGGTCAATGCAGCTAGATTACTATTGCGCCTTAGACAAGATAACCAAACCCTTGTGGATTATGCACTAGAGTTCAGGTCTTTGGCGGCAGAAGTTAAGTGGAATGAACAGGCCTATATAGACGTATTTGTAAATGGATTATCTGATGTAATCCTAGACGAGGTGGCTACTAGAGAGCTCCCTGAAAATTTGGAGGATTTAATTTCTTTTATTTCTCGTATCGACGAACGTTTAAGAGAGAGACAGAACACTCGTGATAATATTCGTAGACCTTCCTTTAAACTAGCGCCTTTATTTCAAAGTCCTCAAACCACTATCCCAGTTTTTTCTGAACCTATGCAAATAGGCAATACTCGCCTCTCAGAAGAGGAGAGACAGTACAGAAGAAAGGAGGGATTGTGTATGTATTGTGGAGTAAGAGGGCACCTTCGCCTAAATTGTCCTAATCGTCCGGGAAACGCTCGCACCTAAGTTTCTCTAGAGGACAGGCCTTGGGTGTTTCTATTTTGTCCTCTATACACAATTATAAAGATCACAGGCTTCTACTACCGGTTTCTTTAGCATGGGAGAAGAGAGTAATAAAGACTGTGGCATTGATAGACTCCGGAGCTGCTGAGAGCTTTATCGACCAAGTTTTTGTTTCTAAACACTCTATCCCATCTCAGCTAAGAGATACTCCCTTGGCCGTTGAGGCCATAGATGGTAGACCATTATCTGAACCTGTGATTTCTCATGAGACTATACCTGTTATTTTGACTGTTGGTATCTTACACGAGGAGGATATATCCCTTATGCTTATCTCTTCCCCTTCTGTTCCTATAGTTCTGGGTTATCCATGGTTAAAGAAACATAACCCTATTATTGATTGGGAGCTAGGGGAGATAACTTGATGGGGTCAGGGTTGCCAGGACAGGTGTTTACAGAAAGTCTCACCACTTTGCGTAGGTAATACACCGGTTAACTCCACCCAGTCTACAGACTTACAAATACCGTCTCGATACATAGATTTAAAGGCAGTCTTTGACAAGAAGAATGCTGATACTTTACCTCCACACAGGTCCTTTGATTGCAAGATTAATCTCCTACCTGGTACTATGCCTCCGAGGGGCAATGTATATCCTTTATCCACTAAGGAGAACTTAGTCTTAGAGGAGTATATCCGTGAGAATCTAGACAAGGGATTCATTAGGAGATCATCCTCGCCTGCCGGGGCCGGTTTTTTTTTTGTGAATAAAAAGGATGGCACGTTAAGGCCTTGCATTGATTACCGAGGTCTGAATAAAATAACTATCAGAAATGCATACCCAATTCCCTTGATTACTGAGCTCTTTGATCGTTTAAAGGGTTCCAAGATTTTCACCAAGATCTCAGAGGGGCGTATAACTTGGTGAGAATTCAGCAGGGAGACGAGTGGAAAACAGCGTTCAATACTCGATATGGGCACTATGAGTACACGGTAATGCCTTTTGGGCTCTGTAATGCACCGGCAGTATTTCAGGATCTGATCAATGAAGTTCTTAGGGAATTTCAACAGGATTGTGTTATTGTATATTTAGATGATATACTAATACACTCTAGAGAAATTGAGACCCACCACAGACAAGTCAGAAGGGTATTGCGCAAACTCCTACAACATGGGTTGTTCTGCAAATTGGAGAAATGTAGTTTTGATCAATCTCAGATAAACTTTCTTGGTTACGTGATTTCTGGGGAAGGCTTTAAAATGGATCCGGATAAACTCCAGTCTATTTTAGATTGGCCATTACCTAGGGGTCTCAAGGCCATTCAGAGGTTTATTGGATTCTCCAATTATTATAGGCGCTTCATTAAAGGATACTCTTCCATTATTGCTCCTATTACCAATATGACCAGACAGGGGGCTGACACTAAGACTTGGTCTACTGAAGCTCTCGTTGCCTTCAAGACACTTAAGGAACTTTTTGCTTCTGCACCAATTTTAGTTCACCCCGATACAACTTTACCTTTCCTACTCGAGGTAGACGCCTCAGAGACAGGTATAGGTGCCATCTTGTCTCAAAGGTTAGGTGTGGATAAACCATTACATCCATGTGGTTTTTTTTCCAAGAAACTATCTGGGACTGAAAGCAGATATGATATTGGTGACAGGGAACTACTAGCTGTTATCATGGCCTTAAAGGAGTGGAGACATTTATTGGAGGGGACCTTGCATCCTGTTACTATTCTGACGGATCACAAGAACTTGTCTTATATTGGGGAGGCCAGACAAGCTCGTTGGTCCTTGTTCCTCACCCATTTCAATTACGTGCTCACTTATAGACCTGTTTCTAAGAACTCTAAGGCCGATGCTTTGTCTCGCCAACATGAACCTTCTACTATATCTGAGACGGTTTTCTCTTCTATAGTTCCCAAGTGCAATATTATCGCCAACACTAGCCTCAGGATTCATTCTCCGTTGCTTGCCGAGATTATGAAGCTACAACATCTGGCTCCTAGACAGAGTCCTGAGTCACGGCATTTTGTTCCTGCTGAACTCCAACTAGAACTGCTACAATGCTTTCACAATAGTAAGGTGGCTGGGCATCCTGGCATTCGTAAGACATGTTCCTTAATAGCCAAAGATTTCTGGTGGCCCACCTTACGTAAAGATATTAGGGATTTCGTCGAAGCATGTGAGGTCTGTATGAAGACTAAACGACCTCAGACGCTTCCATGTGGGCTTTTGCATCCCTTGGAAATTCCTGAGAAACCTTGGACCTGTTTGGCTATGGACTTCATTGTCGATTTACCTGTTTCTAAAAAACAGACTGTGATTCTCACGGTGGTTGACAGGTTTACTAAGATGGCTCATTTCGTGCCCTTACCTAAACTTCCATCTTCCCCTGAATTGGCTGAGATATTCGCTAAAGAGATATTTCGTTTACATGGGATACCTTCCGAAATTGTTTCTGATAGAGGTTCCCAATTTGTTTCCCGTTTTTGGAAGTCATTCTGCTCTCAAATGGGTATCAAATTGAATTTCTCTTCTGCCTATCATCCCCAGTCTAACGGAGCTGCTGAACGCACTAATCAAAAGATCGAACAATATTTGCGTTGTTTCGTTTCCGAACACCAGGACGATTGGGTTGGTCTGATTCCTTGGGCAGAGTTCGCACACAACAATCTCGTTTGTGATTCTACTCGTTCTAGCCCCTTTTTCATGAATTATGGCTTTCATCCCTCCATTCTTCCCTCGGTTTCTCCTTCCCAGGGAGTACCGTCGGTTGATGTTCATGTTGCCAATCTGAGGAAGTTGTGGGATCAGACTCGACAAATTCTTCTGCATAATTCCATGTTGTTCAAGAAACACGCTGATAAACATAGAAGGGCGGCTCCAGTCTTTGTTCCAGGGGACAGGGTATGGTTGAGTACCAAAAACATTTGCTTGAAGGTTCCTTCTATGAAATTCGCTCCTCGTTACATTGGACCTTACAGGGTCCTGACTCGAATTAACCCAGTTGCGTATCGTCTGGCTCTTCCATCTGCCTTACGCATTCCTAACTCCTTTCATGTTTCCTTGTTAAAACCCCTAATATGTAACAAGTTTTCCTCCACTGCATCCTCTCCTCGCTCTGTTCAGGTTGAGGGACAAGAGGAGTATGAAATCAATTCCATCATCGATTCTCGTATCTCCCGGGGGAGGTTACAATATTTGGTTAATTGGAAGGGATATGGTCCTGAGGAGAGGTCTTGGATACCTCAGGAGGATGTGCATGCGCCTCGCCTCCGCAGGGCTTTTCACTCCCGTTTTCCATCTCGTCCCGGTTCCTTCCGCCCGGTGGGCGTTTCTGAGGGGGGGGGGGGTACTGTCAGGGTACCTGCTGTCTCTACCTCTGTGGAGGTGAGACACTTGGACGTTCTTCCTCGCAAAAGGGTTGAATCACTCGTTTCTCGCGGTTCCTTCGGTCGTTTACACGCCGGCCGCGAGGGATCCACTTCCTTTTATGACGCGGCGTTCAGTAGCCGACGTCAAGACGACAACCCAACCCGATCTGTCAATCAAGCCCCAAGCACGAATGAGGATTCGTCGGGGGCGTGATTACCTGTTTAGAATCAGGGTATAAAAGAGGGCTTTCTACGTTTGTTCATTGCCCTGTCGTGGTTCTAGCTTGTCTAGTCACTCAGTGCTCTTGTATTCTGTTAGTTTCTTTGGTTTTGACCCGGCTTGTCTGTTCTACCTCGTTTACCTCTATTACCCTTTGACTCGGCTTGTCTCTCGTTTACCTGCTCTCTCGTTCCCTCGACCTCGGCTTGTCTCTAGACCATTCTTTACTACTACTTACGTTAGTCCGGCCATTCTAAGGTCCGGTATACGTACCCTGTACCTGTTTGTACTCTGCGTGTTGGATCCCTGTCCCGATCCTGACACAGACTGATCTAATATATCTAAAATTTAACTTGTGTAATTCTAAGCTGATCTCCCTGGCATGAAACCTATTTGGTCTGCATGTGTAATTTTTTTTATTACTAGCTTTATTCTTTCTGCTATTATGGAGGCATATAATTTCATGTCCGTATTTATCAGAGAGATTTGTCTATAATTACCTACATCTGTTCCATTTTTGTTGGGTTTTAGTATCGGCAGAAGATTTACTTGTAGTAGCTCTTTTGAAAGATTTGATCTAATTGCTCTCTCATTAAACAAAGAAGTCAGGGGATAGACAAATTCTGTTTTCCTAATTTATAATAAAGATTACTAATTCCGTCAGGACCTGGTGTTTTTTTCATATCTAGCTTATCAATTTCTCTCTCAACTTCGTTGCCTGTTAAGCATGAAATTCAGAGATTTTCTAATGGAAGCTTCTCAAATGGCCCCACCATCCTACCTAACCATACCTCCTATTACAACTTATCCCTAGCCACCCCAAGGAACTACAAATCCAATATCAAGTTATGTTACTGTCTAACCGCTATCTGATTCCAAAATGGAATAAAAAAACCATGAGCAAAACCTGGCATCTTGAAATCTGGACATGTCTGACCCTCATATGTCTGATGTTGACATCTGGAAAAAGTACCACTGAAAATGAGACAGCAAGTCAGACACCAGGCACATGTCTTGCTCATAAAACCACATTCAAAGACATGCATAGCAGAATCTCCTGAGCAGATGCACCACTGGAATCAATGAAGCAGATAAGCGTGTAACAGAGTGACCAACTGACATAATGTCAGTGAACAACATAACTTTTCTATCCATCAACTGCTCACTCCACAATGAAAATGCCTACCCCAATGGAAATAACTTGAGGAATGCTAGCTTGCAGATGAGCAGGCTTATCTTCCCCTCCACATGCCAACCCTCTGCACACCACTGACCTTCAAAATAAGTCCCAAGTGTCCATCAGGATAACTCTGCATGCAAACTTAAGGTGACCGATCAATGATTGTAGCTGCCTCGATGTCACCTTCCTTGCCCTTTTTACCTCTGCCACTGTCAGGGTCTTACCTGAGTTGGGAGTCTGTAGCGCAGATATGACGCTCACCCTTGCAGATAGCCACAGGCCGAGGTGGTCAGGTAAGAATTCACCTGGCCTGTGGGTCTGTGCACGGGGGCTGTGCAGGATGCAGTACCAAATTCGCAGGACAGGCAAGGACAGAACCAGCAGGATAGTCGAGGGATAGCCGAGGTCAAAGGATGCCAGAGGTAGAATAAACGTAGTCACAAGCCGAGGTCAAATACACGAAGCAGAATAAACAGGAACACTGGTACGACACAGGAACAAAGATCAAAGACTTGACAATGAGTGCAGGGCGAGGCTGGGTTTAAATACCCTGCTAATGGAGATCAGAGTCAGGTGAGAAGCAGGCAAGTCATGGTGCAGCCCCCGGTGTAGTAGCCAAGCCAGAATGAACAAGGCCGGAATCAGAAGTCTCAGGTAAAGCCGCTGTGGCTCAGAGGTAGAGAGCAGGACTGGGATAGACAAGTACCCCGGTTCAAGTCCCCTGTTGGGAATTCCAGGAGCGACCACGTCTTGCCGTCTGTCTCACAGGTGAGTACCCTGACAGTACCTCCCCCTTCAAAAACGACCTCTGGGCGTAAGCAGGCTCCTCATCGAAGTAATCCGTCTCTCCAGAGTCACTCTCAGAATCCGTCGAGTCCCCATAGTGAAAGTCCTCAGTATGGGATCCCTGATTAGCTCGGGATTTCCCAGTACCAGTTTCTGGTACAGCGGACGATCGGTCTAGGTTCCGGGTAGGGGTGACAAAAACTTCCACAACTTCGGGAGGGACAGTGCTCGCAGCTAGCAGTGCTTTTTCGAACACTTCCAAGTCTTTTTTACAGACCGTAGTGCCATTAGAAGCAATGACACAATCCTTAGGTAAATCCTTTTCAAGTGGGTAGGAAGTAGTGGTGGTAATACAGGAAGCAACTTTGGTAGTAAAGGCAGACGACTCTGGAGCAGGAGGTCTAGGAGGGCGAACAGGACAAAGCGTGATGAAGTGTCCACCTTCTCCACAGTAAAAGCACAGACCATGGCTTCTCCTTCGGTCCCTCTCTCCCGGTGTGACTTTGCAGTGGACACGTCCAATTTGCATAGGCTCCTCAGGATCAAGTTGAACACAGGATACCTCTGGAGTTCTCCTGGGAACTGGATCATAAGAGGGTATCACTGGGGTGTGGTGACGTAGACTCCGCGATTTTTTAGTAGTTGGAGCTGGCTTGGGCTTAGTGATCCTGCACTGTGAGTCCAAAGCAATAATAAAGGACTCCCAGCTGACAAGGACAGGACTCTTCCTCTGCAACATTTGGTAAGACCAAGCTTTAATGCGTCCAGACAACAGGTTGATAGCCGCTCTGACCCTGATGAAATCCGTGGCGTAAGTTCGAGGCTTTAAAGAGAACAATACCTCGCAATCCATCCTGAATGACTGGAAGGACGTGTAGTTACCATCAAATCTGTCGGGCATGATGACAAAGGGTTCCGGAGCTGGATGTACTGCGCCTTTAAGAGATAAAAGTTCCTGCTGCAACTCCGAAACAATCTGGGCCAGGCTGGACACTTGCTGGAGTGAGGGTGAGCACATTTCTGCGGACTCCATATTGGTCAAGTCTTTTGTCAGGGTCTTACCTGAGTTGGGAGTCTGTAGCGCAGATATGACGCTCACCCTTGCAGATAGCCACAGGCCGAGGTGGTCAGGTAAGAATTCACCTGGCCTGTGGGTCTGTGCACGGGGGCTGTGCAGGATGCAGTACCAAATTCGCAGGACAGGCAAGGACAGAACCAGCAGGATAGTCGAGGGATAGCCGAGGTCAAAGGATGCCAGAGGTAGAATAAACGTAGTCACAAGCCGAGGTCAAATACACGAAGCAGAATAAACAGGAACACTGGTACGACACAGGAACAAAGATCAAAGACTTGACAATGAGTGCAGGGCGAGGCTGGGTTTAAATACCCTGCTAATGGAGATCAGAGTCAGGTGAGAAGCAGGCAAGTCATGGTGCAGCCCCCGGTGTAGTAGCCAAGCCAGAATGAACAAGGCCGGAATCAGAAGTCTCAGGTAAAGCCGCTGTGGCTCAGAGGTAGAGAGCAGGACTGGGATAGACAAGTACCCCGGTTCAAGTCCCCTGTTGGGAATTCCAGGAGCGACCACGTCTTGCCGTCTGTCTCACAGGTGAGTACCCTGACAGCCACAACCTGCGACAATGCAATCACTTTGTCTATAGGAAGCCTACACTCACTCTTTTCCGAATCGATCTCCAAACCTAGGAAGCTAAGACATGTTGTTGGGCCCTCCATTTTGTCAACTGTCAATGGTACAGTGAACAATTGGATACCCATTCCAGCATTCTCAACATGTATAGGCAAGCATTTGAATCAGAAGGGCTCACACAAAGAAAATCATCCAGGTAGTGAACAATAAATTGACTACCAGCTTTCTCTCTGACTACCCATTCCCCAAAACTGCTCCATGTTTCAAAGTAAGTACATGAGATGGAACATCCCATAGGTAGACAGAAACTCACACAGAACTTGCCTTTGAAAAAACAGCCTAATAAATTGTGGCAATCAGGATGTATGGGTAACAGCCAAAAGCCAATTTCACATCTGCTTCAGCCATAGGAACGTTTTTCCCAGACATCTTAAACAACTTGACTGCCTGGTCAAATGATGTGTAAGAGACTGAGCATAGCTCCATAACAATATTATTATTTACTGAAGACTCTTTAGGAAAAGATTGACTGTGGATAGGTTTTTGCCAGTATTTTTCCTAGGCACCACCTCTACCTATTAAATTCTGAGATCTTCTAATGGAAGCATCTCAAATGGCCCCACCATCCTACCTAGCTGTACCTCTTAAAACAACTTATCCCTAACCACCTCCAGGAACTACAAAACTGATTTCAAGTTATGAAACTGCCTAACCGCTTCACGATTCAAAAATGGAAGATGTGTTTCTTTGATTAGTGTAGCGGCTTAGCCTGGTAGCATAGCGCCTAACCTACTTGGGGTTTTCTGCTGTGTCAACAGGCACCACTGCTGTGCCAGGTACACAAGTGATGGAAATTGTCTTACCCCGTTTGACGCTCCTGCCAAGGCTGTATGCTCTCCCTCAGCCAGAGGAGTTGTGCTTGACCTTACCACTGGTGCCCTATTTCCATTGGCTATTATTGAATAGCCAGCAAAATCCTTTTTAATGGCATTCTGGGAATTTAGAATTTTTGGAATGAAAGCATGAGCTTCATCCATAACGGTAAGTACATTTTGTCCCACCACATATCTGAATTAGCCTATAGGTATTGCCAAAACTGCTCATTGTACTTCCACTATGCTAATCCCCCATATGTACAATAAGCTTCCAATTTTCCTTCTAGATAACAGAAAAACAGGGAGCATAATTCTGGTTCCATCTCACTAATTACACTTGTGAACATGCAAAAAGTCCATAACTAGTAACCAAAAGACTTAGGTGTTCGATACCGCTGCCTTTTTTATTCCTCCTCTTTCTTTCTTTCATGTCAATGAATTCCACTAAGGGCAAGAGAAAAAATATCTCCATAAATAACTCCTTCCATATTTTTTATTTCACTTCCTGTTTTAAATGGACATCCAGTGGTTCCAAAAAGGATACATAGGCATTCTGAATGGCTGCATCAAGAATGCAGCCAGATAATTCTGTTCTCTTAATACCCAGAAGCGACCAACGCACCCAACGCTGCCATCGTGTCACCCCAAACACTCCCTTCCATCTCCAGAACTACAGCAGCACTCCCCCACCTCATGAATCTGCCTGTGGTACCCAAACTTGCCCAAAGCCTGACCCATTTACTGTCGCTGTACCCCACAGATTTAAAAAATATATTAAACCTTCTAGTAAATCCCCACTGTTTGGTGTAGTATTCAACTCACCACCCAAGCCCGCAACTACCAAAAACTGCAGGGTTGCCTCTTCAAGTCTTCTCTTTCCTGAAACTGTTGCCTCAGATGCTGGCACAGGTCCTGAAGCCTGGTTCCTGGATGAAATCCTGGAAGCGATCAACTCCCAGACCTGAAAGGAGAAGATGTCCTAGGAAGTCTATTCCTCCCCACATCTTCCTATCCTCCATCCCTTTGCGCACTCCGAGTTGCCCCTGGGGAGGTGTAGCCATGCTGACCCCTGGATAAACCACTAACCCTCTACCTCTCGGAACTTCTGCTGACCGACCTGGACTGACCATGATCACTCCTGATGCTGGATATAGAATGCTCTCTTGTGGAAAAATAGGCAGGTGATCTTCATCCAGATCTGTCCCTCCTGCGGTCTACAGACTGATCCCTATGGCGTCTGCTCCTGCTGCGAGAGGTCTCTCTGGATCCCCTCCTCCCACTTCTCCATCTGTCAGCTGGGTTAAGTGACCTGCCACCCAGTTCCCATGTGAGTCTCAGGAAGGCCATCTGCCCTGCTGCACAACTAGGGGATCTTGTTTCCCTGGAAAGTGTGCGGCCCCTATGACGCACTCTTTCCTCTGCCACGATGACCTTTCCTGTCAATCTTACTCCTCCTGCAGTCCTGAACAGTAACCTGAAGTCATGTGGCCCTGCCATGATGCTTTTGCAGCGTAGGCCCCTTAGGCCCACCTTGTCTGCCACCCTCTCAAATCTGCTCTCCAGACCCCAGATATTTCCAACCACCATTACACCACCCATGTGGCCCAGGCTGCTTGAGCCTGCCTCTCCTGCAGCCTCTCGAATTGAAACTCCACATCTGCTGGCCTAGCAGCTTTCCTAGGTCCCCTAAAACCTGCTACATCGCATACCCCACCTTCTCCGCCATCCTCACTGCCTGCTGAATGTCCGGTCGGTGTTTCCAAGCCACGGCAGGCTATTGATCTGACTTTCAGGCCCTCGCCAATCTGCTCCAAAATTGTAGGCCTCACATACTTCATGTCTGCAAGCAGACTCCTTTGCTGCCCCCCAGCCTCCAGCACTGCCGCAATTAGTCTCTTCTGAAGGGCTCATAATCCTTCTCCTCGGTACATCATCATCAGGGCTAAGGTGTTAAAGCATTAAGGTGGCCAAGTCCACTTCGCGCTGCCATCTGAGAAGGCCCTGCTGTCATCAGTGGTTCCAGCTGCTCCAGAACACATTCAGCTCCCTTCTCTTGGGTTGCTCTCTTGATCCTCTCTAATATGGTTTCAAACTCAGACTCCATGATGAACCTGCAAGAAAAAAAATAATTCTCCCTGGCCTGAAACCACACCAGCAGAGCTGGCAACAACAAGGTCTGTGAGAGAGTTAGAATGGAAACATTTTAAGATTGCTGCCCTATATGTATCAGCCTGCCCATCCCAGATAACTAGCCAATCCAAGTACACTAATTATGAATGCCCACCTCCTAGCTCTGTCAAGGCCCTTTCCACTAAGCTGTGCTACTCAAATGGCTACATATATGGTGGTCTCATTGAAGAAGATAAAAACTATAAATATTCTTAGTAAATCTTTTTTTTTTTTTAGAAAAATTGATTCCAGCTAGCTGCATAATGAGTTAAAGGAGCACTACAAGCACCATAACCACTATAGTCCCAGGTAGTGTTTATGGAGCCAAAATCCATCCTATAGTAATTTGTCACCTCCCCTCGCCTCCCCCCAAAAAAGTTTTAGCTTGTTTTGACACTCACCTGTGTCTTGTGCCACATCTCATCTTTTCAGAACAGGAAATGCTGGATGCGAGTTTGTGAGAGGGTTTCTCATTCAGTCTCAGATGATACTCTCAGCCAATGGGGGAGCTCCTACATTGGAATCCAGCTTCTCTAGGATTAGGAAATTGAATGCAGAGTGGGAGCGTGGCATACTGGGAATGCAACCAGGTACTGCATGGACCATAAACACTACAATCACATGTAGTGGTCATGGTGCTTCAAAGTAAAGGAACACTCCACTGCCCAAATGGGCAAAAAATGTAAATCACTGTTTAGTAGATATTCTCCCAATTAATACATGCATTCATTTTTTATGCGTGTATTAATTAAAGCTATATCTGAAGGGCTGCAGATCTTAGCCTTCACAAGCCTTGCCCTTTTTTCCTGGAAAACTGTTACATCTGGTTTGATGTCTGTGTGGGAGGAGGCAAGCACGCTTAAGTAAAGCTAAAAGAAGGAAGCTGCAAACCTCCCTAGCTGTTTGACTGACAGCCAGGGGGGTGTTCCGCAGTTAATTTATAAAAGTGCCAATTTCTCATAAAATTCTCCACTTTTATAAACTGGGGTTAAACTAGAATGCTTCTCACCCATAAAGCACTTTTGGAGTGTGGAGTGGTCCTTGAAAATTTTTTAATCCAGACCTGGATTTCCATTTAGGTTTTAATTTTCATTTTTTTTTTTATAAATAAAAGTTTTCAATAATAATACAATATAACCAATATGAATATAATATAATATAATTAACAGATGCCATCCAGTCAGGGCCGGATTAACATAGGGGCTGATGGAGCTGCTAGGCCCATGGAATAGGCCCATTGACTCTTAGGGTTGCCACCTGGCCGGTATTTACTTGAGGCTGCCTAGCCTGTGCCGGTATTGCAGTTACACCGGCAATACAAATGCCGGTATTTTTCTCAGTATAAACAGAAATTACTCTGCAATACCCCTATCCCAGCACACATAGTCCTTAATACCCCTACCCCAGCACAGGGGTATTAACACTGTAGGGGTAGGGGTATTAACACCATAGGGATAGGGGTATTAAGGACTATGGAAAGGGGTATTAACACTGTGTGTGTAGGGGTATTAAGGATTAGGGGTAGGGGCATTAATAATATGTATATTATTATGCTTAAGTGTGGGTGGTGTTAAGGGGGATTTTATCATTATTTCCAGTCTAGTGCAGAAAAATTGTGAACTTTAACCCTTTCACCAACAAGTATGTCATGCACACTCTTAAAGTAGGGTGCGTTTGTGACAGGGGCTAAGTACCATCTATATAATATTTGTGTAAGGGGCAAATAGCCGTATATGGAGTAAGGATCCAGCATAAGCGTAGGATAATATAAAGGGAGCAAGTCGGTTGTGGTGTGCCGAGACCGACGATACGGTAGGCCTGTAAATAAAGAGGGCAAAATGAATAATCAAAGATTTAATACAGTCAACAAATATAAACAAATTAACCAGACATTTCCTTAAATGCATTACAGTATTTAATTCCTGGAAGAATTTTGAAGGTAGGAATCTAGGACCGAAAGTGGACACCATTTGTTGTCGGTAGGATAGTATGTTATCTCTACTGTTGGTCCGTGTTGACTCGTTTCGGAATGTGGTAGAGCCAATAGGTAATGATATATGTGTTTACGTGCGTGAGATCGTTGAAGACAATGATCTGTCTGAGTGGTGGTGATGGTAGTGGATTCTCTGGCCCAAGAAAGGCATAAAAGGCAATGTGCATGGCTGGTAATGCCCAACTTGGTAGTATAATTGAATGGTTGTAGATCTAATAGGTCCGATAAGGATGAAAAGTTGAATGGCTATTGGTAATCTCTGAGAGTATCGTGGGGGAATGGATTCCTGAAAACCTCTGAGTATATTCTTGTCTGGTATGATAGCATGAAGTTATGGTAGTTTTGGCCATAGGTTATCCTGTGTTGTTGAATGCCTGTAAAATATATAATTAATGGTGTGTGAGATAGTTTAAGGTGGCAAAAAGAAGCAAAACCTAGGAGAAATGTTATGACACAGGTTGAGCTATGTTGTGTTCCAATTAGATTCTTTAAGCCAGGTAAAACGTTGTGTTATGTGTTCTACAAGTATGGGATAGTGCATGCTATGCTGCATGAGTATGTCTAATCCATGATTTTGTCTCTGGAACAAAAGAGTGGCCGTGACTGTATGGGCGGCTGTAGGAAGCGTATGATGAACATGCCTGGAATATAAATGAGACAATTGTCGGCAGGGATGTATACCCCCGTCTGGTACATGAAAGTGAAATGTGATAAGTGGCCAACCAAGTGAGTTCCCCAGAAATATCATGACCTTATGGATGAGTAGTGGTGTTTGTTGATGATATGACATGTGCCTAGTTGTCTGAGTAACAACGGATTGATGACCCTGACCATGATTTACCCCATGCCACAGCAGCTGCTACAATGGGGTAGATCTCCCAAAGGGGCTGAGGTGGTGGAAAAAATTCCAAACCTGGATGCCATGGTCAACAGCTCCAAAGCAATTGTTCCCGGTAGATCGCTGCCAAACCCGTGGTAGATGCCGCATCTGACCATCTGGTTGGAGAAGTGTCAGACAATCCTGGAAGGAACATGCTTTTACCATGCCAAGTGGTTAAGAAATTCCCCCCATGTGCAGGTCTGCTGTTGCTGAGGTGTCTAGGGACATCCTCTGATCGTCATGTTGGAAGTGTGGAAAAAAGGGGAAAGTACTCTGGATGTGAAAGCGTGGTCTTGTGGTATGATTGGCATGGCAAAATTAAGGAACCTGGTAGGGATTGTAGTTCCTTGCATTTGTAAGTACTAAGCAGGAGGTAGTGAATGATGTAGTTGAGAATGTTCCCTATTTGTCTTGTGGTAACTTGCGTGTATGGATGCCGACTCAAGTCATATGCCCAGTAATGTGATGATAGTGTCTGAGCCTTCTGTTTCTTATGGGGTACTGGGACGCCCAAGTGGTCAACCAGACTAAGCTGCCGTGAGGCTTCTAGTGAAAAATATCTTCTAGATAGTGTATGACTAAGGCATCTGGATATGTTATCATAACCAGCTCAGAGTATCTGCGAATATCGATAGTAGGCTAATCTACTAGCTCGAAAGATGAGCAGGGAAAGGATTGCCCAATTTATGCCATGTAAGTGCCAGTGTGTAGGGTAGATGGTAGCCGTTTACTGCGTTGATGATATTGGTCTTACTTAACCAAGCTTCAACCCATGCTTGAGTGATAGCTGTAAAGGTAGATCAATGGTGTTGTATAGTAAGAAAACTCCTCGGAGGGTATGAGCGAGTTGAGACTTGGGGTAGCGGAGGTGTGTGGTGCCAATAAGTCTATGGTTAGTCTTTGTTTAAGGGAAGATTCCTTGTGACAATACCAATGTGTTTGGTGCCATGCTGTAAATGGTGGAGATTGGAAGACCCCTCTGCAAATCTTGGCTATGAGTGTGTTTACAGCCAATGGTTTTGTTGTGCTGACTGTAAGTGAGGGCATGCTATATTCCTTGAAGGTGTGTTTATGATACCTGTATGGGTGCCCTTTGAAGCTCCAGAGCTTTAGTAAATCTACTACAAGTCTGGAAGGGTGATGAGTCAGTAGTGTTGAAAATGCATTAGTGTGTACAGATGGTGAGTACGTTATTTGTAAGTTGTATTGGGACACATGGTTTGTCATGTGCCCTGAACCATTTGAACATATATGCCACAGTCTATATGCAATGCAACTACTCATATCAATGGTCTCTGGTAGTTCAGAGGTGCTGGTACCTGGAGCCTGAGAGTGCTCGTCCATTTGTTTGGGACAAACTCCCTTCTGTATGGGTACCTGCACAAATAAACATCTCTACATATTCCAAATGCCAACCCAACCAAGGGATGGTCAGTTCCCGATTTACCTGGAATCCCTGGATCTGACCATCACCGATACATATATATGCCTTGCTTCCCCAATGTGCTGGGATCATACGTGCAGGGTTAACGACTTGTGTGTCATGAGAATTGATTGTACCAGGTAACCGAGTTTCGGTTGGTGCTGGTTGTAGAGTAGCGTGAGGCCCAGCCTTGTGAGGGCTGTGGTGACCAACTCGAGATTGCCAGTCTATCATAAATGTTTTATGTTTATTTTTTTGGCTCATGAGTTTATGAGTGAGGCTAGCATAGCCTGGGTGTCACCTGAGTTGATGTAGCTGGGCCTTCCCCTGCCTCCGTGTTGTCCGTTGATGTATGGAGGAGTTTGAATAACTCTGCTTTCCTTGCTGTAGCAGGGTAGGGGATTTGTCACCTCCTTAGGTCGGTGGTAATGTGTGGGATCGTCCAGGATCTGATTGCTGCTGGATTAGCAACATCTCCTCTGCTTGAAGGTGTATCAATTCTAGCCGGGGTGCTAGGAAGAGGTGATTCTTCACCATCTTTTGGAGAAATACTTAAATAACAATAAAGATTGCAATCATTATTTGTACCCAGGGTTCTTGTACTGGCTTTCTAGCTAAGCCATAAGGCGAAATGATTAGGCTTGGTGTTTTTTGGTGACTGGTGAGGCCCTGCTAGTTGCCAAGTGGCTTGAGAGGCTCTATCTATGCTTGGCGCGAGGGGATTTTTTGTGGCCACTGAATGTTGTGGCAGGATGTTGGCCTCTCGGTGACAGTAACCAGAAAATAGGAAGGGGAGTGACAGGTGAGGCCCTCTCTATGATACAATGCGAGGCGGCTAGCTCATGAGTGGCCCGAGGGGTGTATGCCTCTGAGTGTGAGGCGGGATGTTGGCCTCGCGGGACCACTAACCGAAGCATAATGCAGAGAAAAAAGGGGGTAATACCTAGTGGGCCCTAGAACCCTAATTGCCAGTACACTATTACTATTCCAGGGAAGGTAAGAGATGAATAACTACGTGAGCAGGTGTATGCACCCTGTAGTATGGTATTGAACCTGACAATCCATATAAGTTTTTAGTAGTAACTGTAACCTGAATGGATAAAACCGTATGGCATAAGGAAATGTGGCATAGACCAAGCTTATCTTAATACGTACAGTATATGTGAAAAGTAAAGTGCCGTGATGTGTAAATATTAAACATCGTAGCCATACTGGTTAAATCTAAACCCATTAAGTGCCGTATGTACAAGTGAAAATGTGGTCTGTCCCCACCTTGTAAGTTGTATGTCCCCTTGCTAGGGGAAAGTCTGTTGTGTGAGCAGCGTGCTGTGAAAAATGTATGTGAACTATATTACCAGTGACGTATATACAGATGCGTCTGCTACTGTGTAATAATATATGTATTTATACCAGATGTTGATATAGTGCTTGCTATGTGAATTGTTGTATGTCTTATTGAATGGTAGGGGTCAGTGAACATGGTGTTGCAAAATGCAAGTGCACTGGAGATCTGCCGAGTGCCCTATAGGTGCAGTGTAGTTGGATACTGATTGGTATGTGAAATGTTGTTTGTCTGTTGACCTATAGGTGTCAGTGTTTTGGTGTTTGTAAAACCCCATGAAAATTGTCAACGTACTTGACAGACCTGTAGGTGGCAGTGTTGATAGAACCACTGTTGGTCTTTATGTGAAATGTAAATTATTGTGAATTAAACCTGAAGTTGAGCCCGTGCTGGAGTTTAATTTATGGTTTATGGTTATGTTTAAAACAATCTTATGTGTAATTTATATTGGCTGGTAAATTGTATATGACGTGTGAAGACAGTTTTGCTGTTGACCAGTAGGGGTCAGAAATGCTGATTGTATGTTAAAATACCCTTTAACCCCTTAAGGACCAAACTTCTGGAATAAAAGGGGATCATTACATGTCACACATGTCATATGTCCTTAAGGGGTTAATCCTACCGTTTGACAGATAGGAGTCAGTATAAAGGCGAAAATGCTGTAGTTAGTTTGTTTGCTTTTGAAGTGAAATAAAGTCTGAGAAGCCTGTAGTATACCGATTGACCGGTAGGGGTCAGCATGTAGGCGGAAATGCCGTGTTTAGTTGGTTTGTACATGAAATGCAATAATGTCTGAGAAGCCTGTAGTACACTGAATGACTGGTAGGGGTCAGTGTGTAGGTGAAAATGCAGTGGTTTATTGTTTTGTACATGAAAAGCAAAACCGTCCTAGAAGCCTGTAGTACACCGAATGACTGATAGGGGTCAGTGTGTAGGTGAAAAATGCAGTGGTTTGTTAGTTTGTACATGAAATGCAATAATGTCTGAGAAGCCTGTAGTACACTGAATGACTGGTAGGGGTCAGTGTGTAGGTGAAAATGCAGTGGTTTATTGTTTTGTACATGAAAAGCAAAAACGTCCTAGAAGCCTGTAGTACACCGAATGACTGATAGGGGTCAGTGTGTAGGTGAAAAATGCAGTGGTTTGTTAGTTTGTACATGAAATGCAATAATGTCTGAGAAGCCTGTAGTACACCGAATAACCGGTAGGGGTCAGTGTGTAGGCGCAAATGCAGTGGTTAGTTGATTTGTACATGAAATGCGATAATATCTAAGAAGCCTGTAGTACACCAAAAGACCAGTAGGGGTCAGTGTGTAGGCGAAAATGCAGTTGTTCGTTGATTTGTACATGAAATGCAATAATGTCTGAGAAGCATGTAGTACACCAAATGATCAGTAGGGGTCAGTATGTAGGCGCAAATGCAGTGGTTCGTTGATTTGTACATGAAATGCAATAATGTCTAAGAAGCCTGTAGTATACCAAAAAACGGTAGTGGTCAGTGTGTAGGTGAAAATGCAGTGGTTTATTGGTTTGTACATGAAAATGCAAAAAACATCTAAGATGCCTGTAGTACACCAAATGACCGATAGGGGTCAGTGTGTAGGTGAAAAATGCGGTGGTTGGTTGGTTTTTACATGAAATGCAATAATGTCTGAGAAGCCTGTAGTACACTGAATGACCGGTAGGGGTCAGTGTGTAGGCGAAAATGCAGTGGTTCGATGGTTTGTACATGAAATGCAATAATGTCTGAAAAGCCTGTAGTACACTGAATGGCCGGTAGGGGGTTTAAACAAATGATATGCATGAACTTGCAATGGTTTTAGAACAGACTTAGACAAAATGCACCTGACCCGTGCATGGTGCCGTGGGACTGATGCCTGGCGTAACGGGTAGGTCGACTTACGGTTTGTGAGTCACTTGGACACCATCCATGGTGATGGATTGAAGAAAGAAGGTGGTAGGCCGGAAAAGCCTGTGGCTGGATTCCTGACACAGCTCTGCTTAGAAAACCTCATGGAGTAATCAGGTAAAATGGCGTCTGGATGACCCGGAAGTGGAAATCATTCTGATGCTGACCTCAAGTGATATGAGTCAGGTAAGGGGTGTCCCTTATATAGGGGAGTGAATTAATTTAAGCCCCTCCCACAAATACAGGCCAAACGGCCTTAATACATATATAATAATGAGACTCTAATAGCATTACAGATTGCGTTATGCCCCATAATGCTAATAGATGCTCATACCATTCCTTTACGTTAAATTCTTGGTTCAGTTCTATTTCCCACTTTGTAATACAGTCTAATTTGTGACCAAGTTACCCAGCAAAGTAAGCACAGCATACAGAGATGGTACGTTTTTGAGCAGGAACTGAAATAATTTTTTTTGCTAAGTTTGACATTTCCACTTTATGTATGGTGAAATCCTGACAAATATTAACATGATTACTTAAATTAATTAAATCAACCATCTCTGCATGTAATAGGGCGATAGAGGCATCCAAACCAAATTTGATTTGTAGCTGGTCAAAAGACAAAAAAGCATTAGACATCAAAAAATCAATAATAGTTATGACAGAGTGGGAAAGCCAATATTCAAGATTCTAATTGGGTAATGCAAGTTGCAACATCATTAGAGGAGTAGCCCTAGACCAGGTAGCTAAAGGGTTCATCTTTTTGTATAGGTTATCCCAAGCTGGTTTTGGTAGTTGAAAACATGTCTGCCACCTGCGGCTGTCGAAGAGGAGGCAATCACACAACAATTCTTTAAACAAATTAGGTGAAATTTTAGTAGTGTCCATCTCAAACCACAGGGGACGACAATGATCGAAATTAAACTTAAGAGCTGCAGCCGTGTTAGTAGCATAATAAAAATGGATACAATTTGGCAAACCCACACCACTGCTAACCCTGAGCTTTTGCAAGACAGCTAATTTGATTCTACGCATTATTTTGTTCCATTTAAATGTCAGAATGGCGGAGTGGAACTTTGTATAAAAAAAATTAAAAATGAGAAGGTATGGTGAGAGAAGTTGCCTTAATAAAATATAAACTTTTGAGAAGGAGAGTCAATTTGATCGAATTAATCCTTCCTAACCAGGTAATATCAAGACAGCACCACCTCTTCCTAAGTGCTTGCCAGACCTTAGCTGGGTTATAAGTATGCATCTTTGACAGGTTCTTGCATAGATTGATGGTCAAATAAGAAATATAAGAATCCTTGCAGTCGAAAGCAAAATAATTTTCTAGAGTAGCCGAGGAACAAAGAAAGAGAATGCCTGAGTTCTGTTAGTATATAATTTATATTATGATATTTAACAGATATTAATAGTGTAATTGAGGTCAAAGGATTTAGTAATGATAACATAATGTTATCTGCAAAAAGTAAATTGTGTGTACTCTCTTTCTTACAGCAAAGCCCTCTATATCTGCGCATTATCTTATTGCTTCAGCAAAGGGTTTCATCACTAGCACAAATAAAAGTGGAGATAATGGACACCCTTGTCTGGTCCCATTGGACAAAGTAAAGCTTTTGGAAACAAATCCTGTCACAGATACCTTAGCAGTTGGATTACAATATAAAGCAAGTGATAAAAAGAACTATAATATGGAACCACAATATAACCTCCCTTAAAAAACGACAATGAATGCAACTGAAGCCCTTTTCTGCAGCTAGAGATAGGAGTAAAGAAGGCATGCGATTTAGTTTAATATGGTGTATCAAATTTATAAAGCACCTTGTACTATCCGGGGCCTGACTGTTTAAAACAAAGCCCACCTGGTCATTGTCAATTAATAATGGGATAATTTGAGAAAGACGATTAGATAATATTTTAGAATATATTTTAGTATTGATATTTATCAATGAAATGGGACAAGCATTAGGCGCTTTACCAGGTTTGGGCAATGTTATAATTTCAGCACAAAGGGACTCTCCCAGCATTTCCAGTGTATTCCAGTAGTGAATAAATAATTTACATAAATGAGGTACTAAAATACCTTAGACGGACTTATAATAGGACATTGTAAAATCATCAGGTCTCTGAGCTTTACCAGCTGGGATCATACCAATGGCATCTATAATTTTTTTTGGAGATATAGGGGAATTTAGCATATCCAATGTATCCATTGAAATTTGCTTCAAATGGACTTTATCTAGAAAATAATGTATTTATTCTAATTTGGGCTGCTGTATAGTGGAATCTAAAACCAGATTATAAAGTTTTTTATAATAAGTAGCCAAGGAATTACTAATCTTAAGTGGAAGAGTTATTTTTAGACCAGCATCAGTTACTAGATTTCTGGTTCAGTGTTTAGAAGATGAAGACCAAGATGCAGAGGAGTACTGAAGGCAATAGACCAAGTTTGCAGTACAAAAGGATCAGACGAAGAGAGTAGTCGAGGAAGCCAAAGGTCAGGACATGCGGCATGGGTTCAGAAGTGATGATAAAGGCAATGGTCAAAATCAGGATACAATAGAATAGTCACTGAAGGTATTTACACGATCAGGGGCAAGTACAACTGAGTGAGGAGTCAAGGGTGTGAGTGTGGTTTAAATAGGGAGAATGGGTGGTCTTGTTCATTGTAGCTACTCCCTGGTTTCCACCTCCTGTACCTTTAAAAGGATCTGCTTCGGTGCGTGTGCGTCCTTTGATTCTCCTGAAGCTCTGTCTCCTGTGTGGTCGTGCGTGAGAAGTGGCGGCATTCATGCGAACAGAGTTCTGTCTCCTGTGTCAGCAAGCGGCGTTCGCATGAACAGAGGTGGCGTTCATCCGCACGGAGTTCTGCTTCCTGTGTTGCCGTGTCTGGTAAGTGGCATTCGCACGAACAGAGGTGGTGTTCGTATGATGGGTGGTTGAGCTGACCGTGCTGTTTGGAGGGTCGCATTCAGACACAGCATCCTCGTGGAGTGTGTGTGGGAGCAAGGTCCTGATACTAGATGTTCCATTCTAATCTGAGAGTCTATGCTGCACTGAAGAAACTTTATTTGCTTTAGAATAAAATAACTGTTTAAATCTCTTTAACATGAAGACCGTAAGCTCCAAATGAATAGTACTAATTTAGTTTTTAACATCAGAAATCATTGCTGCAAGAGATGGTAAAGAGTAAAATTTGTTTGCTAAATTTAAATTGTACAATTCTTTTTCTAATTCTCTCACATTTTTAGAACTCATTTTCTTCAAATAGGAAGCCTGCTGTATAAAGTGACCTCTCAAAACTGCCTTATGGGTGTAGCGGAGAGCCGATCTTGCACAGCTATTCTCCACTAGAGATTCCAGTGAGGCTCAGGAACAAGGTGATGTTAAGTCCATAGGCAAGGTTTCCAGCAGGTAAAGTAATACAGCAGTATCCCCATCGCAATCCCAATAACTGGACGACACACAGTTTCAGGAGTAGATTGACAAGCTTTATTCCACAGTTCCTTATAAAGCCCTCTCCCATGCAAGGGAGGAGGTTCTATCACTTAAGACATTATCCAATCTCTAAGTAGTAACCTCCCACAGATCTCCTCCCCTCCTCTAGCATCATAATCCCCTTATTGTGTACACAGTTTTCCCCGAGTTTTGGATGTACCCTAAATACTTGGGGTACATCCACAAATCCAACATCCCCAGATAGCTCTATTCTGGGGGACCAACATACTTAAAAATTAGCCCATTCGGATGAATGGTTCGTGAGATATGGGGTTCCAAAGATTTGACCGACCGCATGGGTAAAGTATCCGAAAACAGTTCCATGCATTTTGTCCCTGCAGTCGGTCACAAACAAGGGAATGAAAACAGGCGAATTGCCTGTGTTATAGAGCCTGGAGAGGGTTTGAATGAATTCCCTTGTTTATGGGGCTCTTTCTACCGAACGGCGGGTCATTCGGTAGTTTCCATACGAATTTCTGGAAGTATGGAGGTCTCAGCGGTGTTTGCCTAGTCAAGTGTCCGATTTTAGTTCCAGACACTCGACGGCAAAACACCGCTGTTCGGTAGTTTAAGATGGCCGCCGCCACGTGTTTGTTTCCCGAATGGCGGCCACCCAGAGGACAAAGACCACACTGCACTGATTGCCAATTACCTGTTTGCAACATTGTTGCAAACGGTAATTGGAGGCACACTCATTCCTGGGTGGTCTGGTTGTTCGGTAGTTTCATTCCCTTGTTTTATTTGAATGATTCTACCGAACAACTAGAGGAATACAATTCTTTACATACATTTAACTGTCATTATACCCGGATACCATGCTTTCTATACATGTACATACACATTAAACCAGCCATATGACCAAATACACTTATTCTCATACATGTCGTGGGACAGCCCGGTACCAATCCGCTACACTGCTCCCCCTTGCCCACAAGCCGGCATACACAGTCTGATCCAACACGGATCGGCTTGGGGATGTCCGGGGGCTCACGGATCATTTCTCTAAGTCAGTTTGTCTTGACAACCCGTCAGCATTTCCATTCTGCTTACCCGGTCGGTACTGGATATTAAAGTCAAAAGGCTGTAGCGCCAAACTCCAGCGCAGCAGCCTGGCGTTGTCTCCAGCCACCCGGTTCAGCCAGACTAACGGGTTGTGATCCGTGAGCAAGGAAAAGGGCTGTCCATATAAATAGGGTTGTAGCTTCTTTAGGGCCCACACCACAGCCAGGCATTCCTTTTCGATGGCGGCGTAGCTTACTTCTCGAGGTAACAGTTTGCGACTGATGTAAGCCACTGGATGTTCCCCGCCATCGGCCCCGACTTGACTCAGTACTGCCCCCAATCCAAACATAGAAGCGTCTGTGTGAACAAGAAAACGTTTAGTTGGATTGGGAGCTGCCAAGACAGGGGCATTTATCAGTGCATTTTTCAATTGTTGGAATGCCTGCTCACACTCCGGGGTCCAGTTTACTTGGCGGGGAAGGTTCTTACGGGTCAGGTCAGTGAGGGGTTTGGCCAGGGCGCTATAATTGGGAACAAACTTCCGGTAATACCCTGCGGTCCCTAGAAACGCTAAAACCTGGGTCTTAGTCCTAGGGGTGGGCCACTGGGCTACAGCCTCTACTTTGGCGGGTTCGGGTTTTTGTTTACCGCACCCTACTCTATGTCCCAGGTATTGTACCTCAGCCATGCCGATACTACACTTGGCCGGCTTCAAGGTCAGACCTGCTTCCCTTATCCTATCTAGTACAGCTCCGATGTGAGCTAAGTGTTCCTGCCACGTATTGCTAAAAATAGCAATATCGTCCAGGTAGGCACATGTATAGTCCTGGAATCCATCTAGGAGTCGATCCACCATCCTTTGGAAGGTGGCTGGGGCGTTTTTCATCCCAAATGGCATGACCTTAAACTGGTACAAGCCAAATGGGGTGACAAAGGCCGACTTCGGGATGGCGTCTGGGGCCAGGGGGATTTGCCAATACCCTTTACACAAGTCAATAGTGGTGAGGTATTGGCCCCTGGCCATTCTGTCCAGTAACTCGTCTATCCGGGGCATCGGATAGGCGTCAGATACAGTCTTCTCGTTCAATCTCCTATAGTCCACGCAGAAGCGGGTCGTACCGTCTCGCTTTGGTACGAGGACTACAGGAGATGCCCAAGGACTGTCTGAGGGTTCAATCACCCCCAGTTGGAGCATTTCGTCGATCTCCTTACACATGTTTGCCCGTACCGCTTCTGGAATGCGGTATGGCGTCTGGCGCATGGGTAGTTGCCCTGGGGTCTCGACCCGGTGAGTTGCCAGAGGCGTGTATCCAGGTACATTAGAGAACGTGTCGCGTTTCTCTTCCAATAGTTGCTGTACCTCGATCCGCTCCTGTGGGCTCAGCCGATCTCCCAGCGTAACCTCCCCTAAATCTCCGGACAGCTGCCCATCCCCCAGCAAATCGGGGAGGGGTAAGCTGTCAAACTCTTCCGTGTTAGGGGCACAGATGGCGGTTACCTCCTCAGTACGCTCGTGGTAGGGCTTCAGCATGTTCACATGGAGCATGCGTCGCCCCCCAGTCCCTGTGCAGGGGCCGATAATATAGGTGGTATCGCATCTTTGCTCCACCACCTTATATGGGCCCTGCCAGGCGGCCTGTAACTTATCATGTCGGACAGGTTTTAAAATTAGTACCTTCTGCCCGACCTGAAAGCTACGGTCCCTGGCTCCCCGATCATACCATGTACGCTGGCGGGTCTGGGCCTCCTGAAGGTTTTCCCGTACCGTCTTGGTCAACGCTTCTAGGCGGTCCCGAAAGGCCAACACATATGGTAGGATGGGAGTGCCATCTGTGCTCCGGTCTCCCTCCCAATGCTCTCTAATAAGATCCAATGGGCCTCGGACCCTCCTTCCAAACAATAATTCAAACGGGGAGAACCCTGTGGATTCCTGCGGCACCTCCCGGTATGCAAATAGGAGGTGCGGCAGGAATCGTTCCCAGTCCTTGTGGGTCTCTGCGAAGGTTCGGAGCATCTGCTTCAAGGTACCATTGAATCGTTCGCAGAGCCCGTTCGTCTGGGGGTGGTAAGGGGCGCTGATAATAGGCTTAATGCCACAGATCCTCCAGAGGTGTTGGGTGAATTCTGCGGTAAACTGGGTACCCTGATCCGAGATAATCTCCCTGGGTAATCCCATCCGGGAGAATATCCGCATGAGGGCATCCGCGACCGTCTCAGCGTGGATGCTGGTCAGAGCCACTGCTTCTGGATACCTGGTGGCATAATCTACGACCGTTAAAATATACCGTTTTCCTGACGGGCTAACTTTATTGAGGGGGCCTATCAGATCCACCGCTATTCGGCTAAAAGGTTCCTCTATTATGGGTAAGGGGTGAAGTTTAGCCTTCCTGCGATCCCCCCTTTTTCCCACTCTCTGGCAGGTATCGCAAGTCGTGCAATATCTGCGTACTTCCTGGCTAATCCCTGGCCAGAAGAAACTCTGGGTTAGTCTGTACCTGGTGCGACTAACCCCTAGATGTCCGGATAGCGGAATATCATGCGCTATCCGGAGTAATTCAGCCCGGTACCGCTGTGGTACCACTAATTGTCTCCTCGCTATCGGGTCTAACCCCGTAATCTGTTTGGTTGTTTCCCTGTATAAAAGTTGTTTATCCCAGATAAACTTCTCTCCCTCCGCCCCGGGGGAACCCGTGCCAACCTTGTCCCTATACACCTGAAGCGTGGGGTCTGTTGCGACTTCAGCTACAAATTCATTAGGTGGAGCCCAGGGGACACATTCTAGAGGGGGGGTAGGGTTGCTTACCTGGACCTCCGGCAGTGTGTTGTGGTCCTGGGTGCGGGCCTGTTGTCGGGTGACTACAGGGTTGACCTCTCCTGTGGTGGGTGACTGGGGCTCAAAAGCAGAAGTGAGCCTCCCCAGATCGTTCCTCAATAAAACCTCCGCCGGTAAATGTGGCATCAACCCCACCTCCACTTCCCCTGCCCCCGCTCCCCAATGTAAATGTACCCTTGCTGTAGGTAGCCGGTACACTGCTCCCCCAGCTACCCGGACGGCAACAGTTTTGTTCAGTTTTGCCTGATCTGAAATCAGGTGGCTCTGTACCAAAGTGATGGTGGCTCACGAATCTCGTAATCCCCGGACTGCTGTACCATTCAGATATACCGTCTGTCGATGGTGCCGTAGATTATCCACATTGGCCTGGACCGGATCTGCCTCGTGCAGTACCTCCCATTGTTCCACAGTAGTAATGGGGACTGCGGAACCATATGGGGTGGTGACTAGGTCCTGGTAGTGGTGGGCTGCGGCCGCCCTGGGTGGAGGTGGGCCTGGACGAATCCAGGTGGAACGGTCCCGTAGCTGTGGGCATTCCCTTTTATAATGTCCCCACTTCTGGCAGTGATGACAGGGGCCAGCGGTGGGTTGTCGGAACCGGGGCTGTGCAGCGGGTGGTGGAGGTGGTGGTAGCGGTCTCGGTGGAGCTGGGGTGTAGTTGTTTCCCCCGAATGTTTTAAAGGTTGCTTTTGGAGCTGCAGGTTTTTGTGACCTGCGTGCATCCAGGTAGTCATCCGCTTTCCTAGCCGCCTCGGTAAGGGAAGTAGGGTTTCTGTCCCTTACCCATTCCTGGACCTCATTGGTTACTCCCTCATAGAACTGCTCCATCAGCAACATTTGTATTACATCCTCCATAGAACGTGCCTTGCTAGCTTGCACCCACCCGAGCGCTGCCCCCTGTAATCGGCATGCCCACTCTGCGTGCGAGTCCTTCTCTGTTTTCTTTAGATCCCGGAACCTCCGCCGGTATGCCTCGGGTGTTATAGCATACCTGGCGAGTATAATTTCTTTCACTTTACTGTAATTCCTTATTTCGTCATTAGGTACAGTCCGATATGCCTCTGCTGCCCTCCCGGTTAACCTTCCGGCCAAAATAGGTACCCAGTCCTCTGCGTTAATTTTATGCAGTGCACACAGTCTTTCAAAGTCTTGCAGGAAAGCGTCTATATCTTCCTCTGCCTCCACATATGTTTTAAAAGCCTGGTATGGTATTTTAGGCTTACCTTCCTGTAGCACATTAATTGCAGAGCTTTGTTCTGGTGCCTGTGTCCTTAGGATGAATTCTTGTACCTCGGCCATTGTCCTGGTAACAATTTCTGTTGGGGGGTTTTCCCCATAAAAGGATAGCCTGAACTGAACCTGCCTCTGGAATTCCGATCCTTGTGGTGTTCCTCCCGGCTCCCTCTGTGCCGGAACTGAATCGCCCTCCATTCTGTACTCTGCCATGAGTTCTGTAACAAGTACTGCTTTCTTCTTATTGCTGGCTTGTATACCCCTTGCCTCTAGGAGGTCCTTTAGCGTGGAGCGTTTTAGCGCAGAAAAATCAATCTCCATCCGTACTCCATTTACGCTTGTTCCTCTGTGAGTTTGGATCCCAGCGCTGCCAACCAATGTAGTGGAGAGCCGATCTTGCACAGCTATTCTCCACTAGAGATTCCAGTGAGGCTCAGGAACAAGGTGATGTTAAGTCCATAGGCAAGGTTTCCAGCAGGTAAAGTAATACAGCAGTATCCCCATCGCAATCCCAATAACTGGACGACACACAGTTTCAGGAGTAGATTGACAAGCTTTATTCCACAGTTCCTTATAAAGCCCTCTCCCATGCAAGGGAGGAGGTTCTATCACTTAAGACATTATCCAATCTCTAAGTAGTAACCTCCCACAGATCTCCTCCCCTCCTCTAGCATCATAATCCCCTTATTGTGTACACAGTTTTCCCCGAGTTTTGGATGTACCCTAAATACTTGGGGTACATCCACAAATCCAACATCCCCAGATAGCTCTATTCTGGGGGACCAACATACTTAAAAATTAGCCCATTCGGATGAATGGTTCGTGAGATATGGGGTTCCAAAGATTTGACCGACCGCATGGGTAAAGTATCCGAAAACAGTTCCATGCATTTTGTCCCTGCAGTCGGTCACAAACAAGGGAATGAAAACAGGCGAATTGCCTGTGTTATAGAGCCTGGAGAGGGTTTGAATGAATTCCCTTGTTTATGGGGCTCTTTCTACCGAACGGCGGGTCATTCGGTAGTTTCCATACGAATTTCTGGAAGTATGGAGGTCTCAGCGGTGTTTGCCTAGTCAAGTGTCCGATTTTAGTTCCAGACACTCGACGGCAAAACACCGCTGTTCGGTAGTTTAAGATGGCCGCCGCCACGTGTTTGTTTCCCGAATGGCGGCCACCCAGAGGACAAAGACCACACTGCACTGATTGCCAATTACCTGTTTGCAACATTGTTGCAAACGGTAATTGGAGGCACACTCATTCCTGGGTGGTCTGGTTGTTCGGTAGTTTCATTCCCTTGTTTTATTTGAATGATTCTACCGAACAACTAGAGGAATACAATTCTTTACATACATTTAACTGTCATTATACCCGGATACCATGCTTTCTATACATGTACATACACATTAAACCAGCCATATGACCAAATACACTTATTCTCATACATGTCGTGGGACAGCCCGGTACCAATCCGCTACAATGGGCATTCCACAATGAAGTAGTATGTATATGGGGAGTCAAATTGCTTCTAAAATATACATTAAGCACCCTCTCAGCAGGCAATGTATTTTTCATGTCTGTAACCAAATAGTCACTTAGTTTCCATGACCTATGAGAGTTTGACTGAAAAGATTCGTCTTTATGTAATGTTAAGGGCATGATCAGGCCACATCTAAAATATTGGACATGAGAATATAGGGAATGTTATGTTCATATGTCAAGAACCTGCCAATTCCAGAGTACATATTACGAGCAGTGTAGTGGTAGGTGTAGTCTCTCTCTTTCCTCATGTTGTGTTTGCCAGCAATCAAATAAGCCACGTGAAAAAATAAATTTGAAACAAAGATCAGCCAATTTTTTTTGCTTATAAAGTTTTTAGGGATATGATCAATTTCTCTAACAATAAATTGATTAGGGTACTAAATTCATATCTCCCCTCAAATTCAATCTGCCTCTGATATTTTTGAAAGCGTTGGTAACAATTTTCTTCAAAAATGATATTGCTCATTGGTATAATTAACTATATGTTTGCCAAAGTATATTCCACATTATTTAACATACCTCTCCAGATCAAAAATCAACCATCTGTGTCAGTAATTACCTTATCGGTGTGACAGGCAACATCCCTATGAAAAACAGTTTAAATGCCACTAGAAATTGATTTAATCTTTTAACTTAGTTTAAGGGAATCTTTCCCTGTATAAAATGTGTACTCCTGTAGAAGAACCTCAGATTTTTTTAGTTTTTGTCTACCCGAACAAAAACCTACGTTTATGCTACATATTTAGGCTTCTCACATTTAGATTAAAACAAATTTAATATAATTCTACTGCTTAAAATAAGCTATCAGAAAAGAAAAAGAAAAGAAAAAACCCAACATAACTATAGCAACCTTAAATTCATCCAGGGAGAGAAAAGTCCATGTAACCAATGAGAGCAGAGTAGCAGATGCATCAATCAGTAACTTTGCATAATAGAAAGTAATATTATTAAACCTAATCCAGATGACAGTGATATTTATTTTTGTCAATCTTGCTTTATGCACAGTCAGATAAAAAATCATCATACAACACAGTTGAGCAGTTAAACAGTGAGATAGACATCTTAGCAACGTGAACAACCATATGTAACATAGAACATTGTGATGCATTCTAAGCTGTGGGATTTTATATTTTATAGTAATTGTGACAGACCTCTCTGTCTTTAAATTACTTTTATTTCTCCTTCGTTCGTCTGTTTGTTCGGCTATTTCCCTGTCCGTATGGTCCCTACACTTATTACCTATTTCACAGAAAGAACTACTGAACGGCCGGCCACCCAGCATGGAAGTGTGCTGCTTGTTAACCTCTTGGCCTCATTAGAATGTTGTGGTTAACCGCAGACACTTCCTAATTGTCGAATGTCGGCTGGGTGGTCATCGTTCGTGTGAACGAACACGTGGCAGCGGCCATCTTGGATGCCCCAGCGGTGTTCGTCAACGATTTCATGGAACTAAAAACTGACACTATTTTGCTGAAGCCGCCGACCTCCCTTCTTCTATTCTTCAGTTCATACGAACGCCGTACCGTTCGGTACTTTTCCCCTACGAATGGAGTCACCCCAGATAGCTATCCTATAGAGCCTATACAACAAAAGACTATGTGAAAGACTTTGGCTCCATCGCGATTGAACTGTGTGTATGGGATCTGAGCGCTATTCGGTAATATTGGGCACTCAGATCCAAGATATCTGGGGATATGTTGCATATGGGGGTTATGTTCACAAGTTTGTAAACTGTAGATTTTCATGCATTTTTCTCTGTGTTTCTAAAATGGAGTTTATCCTCTATCCTCGGAGATAATTGAGTTACTTCCCAATTATCTCCAGGATAGAGAGGAGGGTCCACTGTATCCAAAGGGGAGTGTTTATCTATGTACTGCTCGGATTGGTAACTGTACTATTTTGTCCCAGTTTTCCAACAGGTCCCCTAGGGGAGTGTCCACCTGGTAGGAGAACTGCATAAAAGGCAGGCAGGTAGCCCAGATTAAAGAGATTCCTGCTTGACCCTCAATACAGAGCCTCGTCTCATACTTGGGGGGATTATTTGTATGGTTTTCCTGTTCGGCTGTTTGGAGTGTGGATTATTCGTATGCGTTCTTGTTCGGCTGATTGGAGTGTTCATATGTTCATATGATTCATATGTTTGCTTGTTCGGCTGATTGGAGTGTTCGGTAGCTGCCTTTACATTCGGGAAGGGAATATCCTAAACGGCTTTAACCCCTTTAATACCCGTGGTGCCGGTACAGTAATAAATGTAATGCATTACAGAGAGTAATATACTGCCTCCATTACCCATCGTAGGCTAAGAGAAATGTTAACAAGTGGTGGGGTTACTTAAAGGCATGGTGCAGTGTTTGCTTCAGCGTGCCCATAGCGGGTCCCAGTATGTGGTACCATCCATCTAGGGCCATAGTCTTTGCCTGCTTGGCAGAGAAGAGCATAGATAGTAATCTGCGGAAGAAGTGTGGGAATTAGGCCATCTCTACAGTATCAGGTAGGCCACGGACTTTGATGTTTTTCCATCTCCACTTGTCTTCCAATGCCGCCATGCGTTCATCGGATTGTGTTTGTGAGTGTTGGAGTTTGGCGAGGGACTGCTGCAGGGTAGCAATGCGAGTCTTGTGTGCTGCTGTGTTAAGCTCCGAATTGTGGAGATGGGCCAAAACCTGTTTATCTCCTCCTGGAACTGGCCGATGTCAGCCGCGATGGAGTTCAGCCAACATGCCCCGCAGAGTGTCCTCTGTGACCGGAGTCTTGTCGGTTTGTTTCTGTGGTGAGTGCGGCGGCTTGATAGGTAGCCAGGCCTCGAAGGGCATCTCGCCATACAAGGATTTCTTGCTGGTTGTGCGGGATGGAGTGTCTAAGAGCGGCGCCATGTCAGGCCTCTGCGATGAGTTTGGCCTCCACAGTAAATTGCCGATATCGGCCATGGTAGGGGGTCAATCGGACTTGTTTTTCTAACTCTGGTGCCCCATGACTGTTGGTGTGCATCAGGTGCAGTTTTTCAAGGATTTCTCAGTTTTGTCAATGTTTTTAAGCTTGTTTTAGTGCAAATGTCGACATTGATATTTAGAGCATAAAAAACGGGGAGAAAGAACTTGGGAATAAACCCCATTAAGGGGTAAACAAAATAAAAAGAAGAATTAGAAAATATATACACAAAAAGAGGCTGTGAGGAGGGAAGTAAGAAAATTCCCCCCTTTTAAAATATACAGGCCTATTTTGAGAGATGAGAGGATGGGGTTAACAGGCAATTAAATGAAAACAATTGAAAAAGAAATACATAAAAAAAAAAAATCGAAGACTTCAGTCATTGTCCACTTAACATTGCGAATCCTGAAAAAATAAATGAAAAGGTCAATATCTTCATTTAATAAGACTGGAACAAGGATTTTTTATAAATCTAATATTTGAAAATAGCAGCTTGTAGGTTGGAAACAAAACCACTGCAAACTTCAAAGTTAAAGATTCAACAAAAAGTTAGGAACTGTAACCACTGCATATAACAAGGATATAGAGATGTCGTCATTTTATTTCACAACTCTCTTGAATATACAGGAACCAGGAACTGTAGTAGTTCAACAGTCAATGGGGCATCTTGGTGGTTGAGGAGTCATGGAGCATTTGGACTGGACTGGTGTAGGGATTGTAGGACCTCCATGCCTCCCTCCGGTGATGTCATTACATAATTTTGGCTATGTAGGTGATATAGAATTTTTACTGGGAACACCCAGCGATAGCGAATATATCTGTGTCGAAACACTGTGGTAAAAGCATGAAATTATTTTCTTTAGTTCATAGTATAGGGTAAAAAAATGCATTCTAGAAATGACATATTTAGGAGTGCTTATAGATGCTGAAACAGGCTATAGAAACCTATGAATGCTGTCAATTGTTAAATCTGAATCAGTAGAATCTGGTTTGACAGACTTACCGTAATAATATTTTGCAGATAATTAGCCAGTAAATTAAGCTCAACTGAATCAGGGATGCCCTTAATTCGGAGGTTATTCTTCCTGCTTTTATCCTCTAGGTTGGCTCGTTTTTCTGTGGTGAATTTCAGCTGTTTCACCATAGCAGCAACCTTTTCTGCTAATTCGATATGCGAATCTTCCCAAATTTGAATTTGCTTACAATTTGGTCCAACCGAATTGATAGTTCCTCGACATTCAGTTCTTGCCAGAAGTCAGATGTAATTCCTATCCAAGTCACCTGTAGCATTTCCCATATTTGTTTCTCTGATGGTGGGGGACCCAGCAGCATTGGTGAAATAGTAGTGAGCATTTCTAACTTCAAGCGCCCCTCCAAATCTTGAGAAGTAGGGACAGCCGGCATAGATAAGGGTATGCGAATCGAGTCTGTTATAGATGATTGAGCAGGAGCCGCTGCAGGGCCCCAAAGCAGAAGCCCGCAAAGCAGACATTCTCCCAGAAAAGGGGAGAGCTCTGAAAGAAGAATTATTAGAATTATTATTTATGATAAGAGAATTATCAGTTGTAGGTTGAGCTGATCTGACATTGAAGAAGAACCAATGGGCACTCTGCAAGGTTGATGGTTTTGACGATGAGCAGGCCTCTAGGCCCTATGTTGTCACAGCAACAGCTTTCTCTCCAGAACGGACTGTTAAAGTAATTTTTTCAATTTTTGGTATTTTTTTGCATTTTGGTCAGCGTGCCTCCATCTTAGTTCTCTCTAAGTCATTTATATTTGTTGTTACAGTTAGAGCGTTCTGTTAATGAGGAGATTGGGTGAATATATACTGATGCATACACAAAGTGTCTTGGCATTTTAGTCCTGAAAAAGTCTAAGGCTATGGACTGAAACACTGAATGACATGTTTGCATGCCTGCTAAACTAATGAACCAGAAACTATTTATTTTTAAATATACATACATGTAATATACAATTAAGACACACACAACACGGGATCATGTTCACAGCACTGTCATTTATCTATATTTATAATACTAAATATTCAGAGCTGACAGTATTTTGTATATGACATGATAGATAGATAGATAAATAGATACCGTATTTATTCGAGTATAACGCGCACACGTGTATAACGCGCACCCAGGGCCGGATTAAGAGCCCAGTGGGCCTGGTGCTGACTGTTATGATGGGCCTAATTACAGAATCTTATCGACCAAACACACTAAAACAGTCATACCTCTCTAGCGTCATGTATATGATGGAGATGGTGCTGGAGGGAAACTCAAAGGATGCAGCTATACGAAAACACATACTCTATGCTAATCTCTTTATCTAATTTATGCTTTCATCTTTCAATTAAATCCATACCCCCTAACAGCAGTGTCCAGTGAAGCAGGAAGTCAATGGGCAGGGTAAAAGGGTTGGCCACTGACGCAAATCACGTGACCAGAACTGCCAAAAGGGGAGAACATGCCCAAAAAGGGGGCATGTCTGTCCAAAGAATTTGAAGGACAGCCTGGCATGTAGGCGGCCCAACTAAGGGCATACTATGCAGGCAGCAACCTGAGCTTGACATAAATGCGTCTAATGATGCGCTCACTCCATGCTTTCTAAGGACTGTCCCCTAGCACTCGCTAGTCCACTTAACTCCTTACCTTCTTACTAGCAGGCATATAGTCTGAGACAGAGAACAGGTGGATGTAGTGAGTGTTGAAGAAATGGAACATGCCACAGTGACCAACGTGTGCATTATCTAAACTAATTTTATTGTCAGCCAGTCCACACAAGTTTTGTTCCCATACATCCCTCTTAAGCTTCCAAACTTAAAGGGACACTATAGTCACCAGAACAACTACAGCTTATTGTATTTGTTCTGGTGTGAAGAATCATTCCATTCAGGCTTTTTGCAGTAAACACTGTCTTTTCAGAGAAAATACCTCCACTGGCCACTCCTTAAATGGCTGCTAGAGGTGCTTCTTGGGGCAGTACTGCCTAGTGTGTAGCACTGCCATTCAGCGTCTCCACCCTCTGCATGCAGACACTGAACTTTCCTCATAGAGATGCATTGATTCAATTTGTCTTTATGAGGAGATGCTGATTGGCCAGGGCTATATTGAACTTGTGCTGGCTCTGCCCCTGATCTGCCTAGTTGACAGTCTCAGACAATCCTATGGGGAAGTATTCTAATTTGCTCAGACCACCACTTCTGATGATGTCAGCAGACAGTCAGTTCAGAGGCAGAGCCAGCAGCTGCAGACCTGAATACAAGTAATATTTTACTATATTTAGCGAGGCAAGAAGGGGCCAGGGTGGTGATTTTAACATAACAGGGTCAGAAATACATGATTGTGTTCCTGACCCTATAGTGTTCCTTTAAGCAAGAGTATGTGAAGAGTAGTTCCACCTTTCTTGGAAAAAAAAATACCAGCCATTTGTATAATTAATTAGTTATGCATGACATCACATGATGTAAATCACAAGGAGTGACATCAGAGCAAATTCTGTGAAATCACCAACAAACTACTCACAGTTTGATTCTGCTGTATAAATGAATTGCTCCCAGTGTCTCCCTGTCTCCCAGTGTCTCAGTCTCGCAAGTCACCCAGTGTCTCAGTGTCCCTATGTATCACAGTGTCAGTGTCCCCATGTCGCCCAGTCCCCTAGTCTTCCAGTGTCCCCATTTCTCCCAGTGTCCCAATGTCTCAGTGTGTCCCCATGTCACTAGGATACTGGGGACATAGTGAGACATGTGGACACTGAGAGACCGGGGGACACTGAGAGACATGGGGACACTGAGACATTTAGGGAAACTGGGAGAAATGGGGACACTGAGACACTAGGGACACAGACACTGGGATACATGGGGACACTGAAACATTTGGGGACACTGAGCCACTAGTGTCTGTCTCCCAATGTCCCTATGTCTCACAGCGTCCCCATGTGTCTCAGCGTCCCCATGTGTCTCAGTGTCCCCTAGTGTCTCAGTGTCCCCAAGTATCTCAGCGTCCCCAGGTCTCCCAGTGTCCCCTGGTGTTTGTATTCCCATGTGTCCCCCAGTGTCTCAGTGTCCCCATGTCTCCCTGCAGCCTTTCCCCCCCATCCCTCACTTACCTGAGCTGTAGAGCTGCTGTCTGGACTCTGTGCTGTGTAGCTGCTCCCCCAAGGATCAGTGAGTAGTAGAGAGAGGCAGGGATATGCTGTAACTTCCTATCATTGCCTCTCTTCACACACACACAGTGACCCCTACTGGCCGGTGCTAGTATTGCAGAGTAATCTCCGTTTATACTGAGAAAAATACCTGCAATTGTATTGCCGGTATTACTGCAATACCAGCATGGCCAGGCAGCCTTAAATAACGGCTGTGCCAGTAAAATACCAGTCAGGTGGCAAACATAAGAGTAGTGTGTGTAAAAAAAAAAAAAAAAAAAAAAAAAAATTATTTTTTTTTTCAATGGGCCTGTTCCATGGGCCTGGGCCTGGAGCTGCAGCTCCATCAGCCCCTATGTTAATCCGGCCCTGCGCGCACCCCTAATTTTCGATTAAAAATCGGTATAAAATTTTATACCGATTTTTTATCTAAAATTAGGGTGCTTGTTATACTCGAATAAATATTCGAGTGGGTGCTCGATAATACCGACCGCCGGGCTCATTACAAGCCCGGCGGTCCTGGGGGGGTGGGCAGCAAGCGTTTACTCACCTCCGTGCAGCTCCTCCAGCTTCCCAGTGTACATCTCGCGAGACCCGCGGCCAGCTCTGACGACGTCAGAGCGTCAGAGCTGGCCGCGGGTCTCGCGAGATTTACACTGGGAAGCTGGAGGAGCTGCACGGAGGTGAGTAAATGCTTGCTGCCCACCCCCCAGGACCGCCGGGCTTGTAATGAGCCCGGCGGTCCTGGAAGGTATATTTATTCGAGTATAACGCGCACCCTTAATTTTAAATAAAAAATCGGTTAAAAAAAATGTGCGTTATACTCGAATAAATACGGTAGATAGATAAATAGATAGATAGATAGATAGAGTTAGAAGGAGTTGACAGTCCTACCTGCAGCATACATTCTCAATGAAGTTTTTAAATTTGCATATGGACAGGGCTGCCCTTAGAGATGTGCAAGCTGTGCGGCAGCCCAAGGCACCATGCCTGCAGGGGCCACCAGGCTGCCGACATAGCTCGAACATGCCCCAGGTGGCAGGGTGCATAGAGCACCCCTATACTGCAGATCTGCCCACACGGGTGGAGAAGTTCATTATTTCCCACCTGGGACTATAAAAATAATAACAAAAACCTAAGAAGGCACTAGGGGGGAGGGGGTAGGGGGGGGGGCGGGAGGGGAGGTGGCCGAGCTTCATGCATCGCAGTGGCAAAGTGTAATGAGGTACAGAGGCGGAGCTAAAAGCAACTTCCCCAACTATGAGGTACCAGGAACTGCAGTGCCTCCACTCCTCAGTCCATAATGGCAAGAGGTAAGTATGTATGTGTGTGTGACTGTCTGCCTGTAACAATGTTACTACTTCCTGCCTGTACCTATGTTGCTACTTCTGCTGCTTCAAAGTGTGTGCTTGGAGATAAACTGGAGATAAACTGAAGGTAATCTGAGGTATACAGGAGGACAAAAAAATTGTTAAGATTTGTTTGATTTAAATTACTCACCTCATTAAAATGGAAGACTTGATTCAGTGTAATAGTTGTTATGCATTTGTTTCATGTTCCACTTTTTGGAGATTTGGATGCTGTCTAATCTGCAGACCGTTCTCTATATTGAGCAGGAGATTGTATTTTTGAAGTCTGAGATTTGTAAATTATCTGGTAAACAAACTCTGACTGGGACTGCTGCAAAGCTACTGCCACAGAGACGTACTAGGAATGGCAGATGGATTATTGTAGGATCTGGTAGACTTAGAGTTGTGGATAAAAGGCATATTGCACAGTCTGTTGCTCTACATAATTCATTTTCAGCCTTTCAGAATGTAGTGGTCTTATGGATACAGGCTCAGGCACCGAGTGTAGTGGTGTTGTTGAGACAGGCTCAGGCACTGAGTGTAGTGGTATTATGGAGACAAGCTTGGAGACTATGGTGAGGCTTGATAGAAAGCAGTAGTTGTTGCGGGATTCCATCATAAGAGGTGTGGCGCTGGACAATAGTGGTCTTGTGAGATGTCTTCCCGGAGTTACTGCTTAAAGAGACAGGAGACGTATTTGTAATATTGTTAAGCAAGCAAAGCAGGAAAGGGAATTGGATGTACTTGTCCATCTAGGGTCAAATGACTTGGCTTGCAATGAGGTTTTAGAGGTAAAGGAAGTTTTTTGTGTTCTTGCCAATGATATACGGCAGGTTGCTTCCACACTGTCATTCTCTGAAGTTCTGCCTGTGCATAACACTCAGAATGACAGGCGAATGCTGTCAAGGCAAGGGTGCATACATTATTATTACACTATGGAATATTATCCTTTAACCCCTTAAGGACCAAACTTCTGGAATAAAAGGGAATCATGACATGTCACACATGTCATGTGTCCTTAAGGGGTTAATGTAATTTGTGTAGTAAATGGCACAAATTACAGAGATGCTATTGCTGGGGTCAACAGGGGTTACATATTTTGAAGCTGGGACCCCCAGAGAGGTCAGATGACAGAAGGGGTAGTATGAATGGCATAGGAATGTAAAAAGGATTTTACTATATGGATGTGAAGTAATCAAAGCTCTGCAAGGTGTGAGGTTCTACACTTGGAAAAAGTCTGAATGTCTCTTCATCCATTTGGCATGTACCTTGTAAAGGATAGTTCAATCCTTTGATATGGTAATGGGATTAGTTTCATGAAGATCCTTGTGTTCCAGTATCTTATCCAAGAGAAACATTAACACTTACCCACAGTTTAATAATTAAGCCTCGTTTTTATTATATTTGGAATATGACAAGCCCAATCTCTTAATTAAGCCTAAACTTCAGTTGCACAACTTAAACCGTGTGGCAGGAATTGTGATGTCTGTCCTATTGGATCGTGGGTGGGGCGTGCAACGTGTCTATGGAATGGGAAAATAATAACAAATTCATAGAGGCAATTATTATTTCTGTGGCAAGTACAGTAGAGGAGATAAAACCAAAAGTTTATATTTGGCTTGTTGTTTTCTGGAAAGAAGGAGGTGGTCACTTAGTATCTTTATAGGTATGCCTTAACTCCACCTCTGGGTGAGGCGTGGTAATTCACAGGGTATATCTCTAATGATCCTGAAGGGTGCTAGTGTACTTGCTTGGGGGCCAGAATCTAATTCTAAGTGAGTCACCATATTTCCTTGCCAGAGACCCCCTGGACAGAAGTTGTACTTTGAAAACCTAAGTGAGTACTTAGGACTTCTGTATTTTATCCTTTTTGTTTTTATCTGTTGTTGATGTAAATAATTTGTTCATTATATATTTTTATATGCACTGTGACTATTTTTTTCTCATAATAAACATTAATTTATTAAGTTCTTCCTTTGTCTGGTTAAGAATCATGTTACCTGAAGAGACTAGTTAGTATTTTCGCAATTCTTTAAATATTGTACTAAGTAATATTTGGTGGGTTTTATTGTTAATTTACCTGGGAGACCAAGGCACCCCATTTATAAATTGTCTTGGTGGTGGCAACGTTAAAATAGTAATAGTTATATTATTATGTTTAAGTGTGGGTGGTGTTAATAGGGGGATTTTGTCATTATTTCCGGTCTAGTGCAGACAAATAGTGGATTTTAACCCTTTCACCACCACAACTACGTCACGCACACCCTTGGTTTAGGTTGCGTTCGTGACAGATGCGCATTAGTGACTATAACTTGTGGCTCGGTGAATGATGTCAGGAGCAAGGATTTGGCTTAATTTCTCATGGTAGCTCTGTTTGGAATGAAAATAAATGGAACAAAAAAGATGGTTTACATCTTTCTCAAAAGGGAACAAATGTTCTCAGTGAGCAGATCAGAGGTTTTGCTAGGATTTATTTAAACTAGGAGGGCGATGGGCAGGGGGGAGGGTGGAGCAAAAGGGTGATAAAACATCAATCCAATTGCCCCCCAAAACAAGGACAGAAGGTGCCTGTAGCAAGTGTGTTAAAAATTATAAGCTTAGAGTCATGTCTACAAATGCTCGCAGTTTAGGGAATAAGATCCATGAAATTGTGGCAAAAATGGCAACTGATAATGTAGATTAAGTCGCTGTTACTGAGACATGGTATAATGAGAAATATTACTGGGACATATCAAAACCAGGGTACTCTTTATATAGAAAAGACAGGGAAGGCAAGAAATGGGAGGGGTAACCCTGTATGTGAAGGATAGCATAAAATCTAGCCTAATAAAAGTTAGTGAGGCGAACATAGAGTCCGTTTGGGCTACGTTATAATTTGGTAATCACACAGTAACTCATGTAGGTGTGATTTATAGGCCCCTAGGACAAATAGAAGAGTTAGATAATCTACTAGTTGAGGAAATAGCTAAAATGACAATGAAGGGAAAAGTTATCATCATGGGTGACTTTAATCTTCCTGATGTGAATTGGAAAACCAAAATAGCGGCTTGTGCCAGGAGCACACATATTCTAAACTCCCTTCTGGGATTGTCTCTAAAACAAGTCGTTAAGGAGCCAGCTTGTAAAGAGGCCATACTAGATTTAGTGTTAAAAAATTGAGATTTGGTATCAGATATTACTGTAGGGGAAAGTTTAGGATCCTGTGATCATCAGTCAGTGTGGTTTAATATAAGAACAGTGACTGAGTCACACCACACAAAAACAAAAATTTTATACTTTAGAAAAACAGACTTTTCTAAAATTCGAATATGTGTAAAGGAGACATTATTAGACTGGAGCAATTTAAATGGAATCCAAGAGAAATGGGATTATTTAACAAAACATTTAAGAAACCACTGGGGTACTCCACATATGTGGGCAAAATAGTAAAAAACTAAAAAGTTAGCATTTAGTATTTATAAAAAAAAAACAGAGTGAGGAAGATAGACAGATCTATAAGATTAGGCAAAAAGAGGCTAAGCAAGTTATAAGAGCTTCAAAATCACACACAGAAGAGAAAATAGCACAGTCAGTAACAAAAGGGACAAAACATTTTTAGATACAAAAGGAAAGTAAAACAAGGATTAGTTAGATTGAAAACAAAAGAAGGAAGGTATGTAGAAGAGGATAAAGGTCTAGCTGACTGCGTCAATTAATATTTTTGTTCAGTATTTACAGATGAAAATGAAGGAAAGGGGCCTCTGTTAGGAAAAAGGACAAATTAGTAATTTGTTACATGTGAGATTACAGAGAAGGAGGTACTTTTTCAACTGTCAAAAGTAAAGACAAATAAGTCAATGGGAACTGATGGAATACACCCAAATTTATTAATAGAGCTTAGTGGTGTACTAACAAAACCATTAACAGATTTATTTAACCAATCATTGTTAACAGGAGTAGTCCCAGAAGATTGGAAGTTAGCGAATGTTGTGCCTATTCATAAGAAAGGTAGTAGGGAGGAGGCGGGAAACTATAGGCCAGTAAGCCTTACTTCAGTCGTGAAGGGAAGTAATGGAAACCATGTTAAATGATAGGATTGTTGAACATCTAAAATCACATGGATTTCAAGATCAGAGACAACATGGGTTTACTTCAGGGAGATCATGCCAAACTAATCTTATTGATTTTTTTGATTGGGTAACTAAAATTATAGATCAGGGTGGTGCAGTAGATATTGCTTACCTAGATTTCAGTAAGGCTTTTGACACTGTTGCACATAGAAGGCCTATCAATAAACTGCAATCTTTAAGTTTGGATTCCAATATTGTTGAATGGGTAAGGCAGTGGCTGAGTGACAGGCAACAGAGGGTTGTAGTCAACGGAGTATATTCGAAGCTTGGGCTTGTCACCAGTGGGGTACCTCAGAGATCTGTACTTGGACCTATTCTCTTTAATATTTTTATTAGTTATATTGCAGAAGGTCTTGATGGTAAAGTATGTCTTTTTGCTGATGATACTAAGATATGTATCAGGGTTGATGTTCCAGGAGGGATAAGCCAAATGGCTAATGATTTAGGTAAACTAGAAAAATGGTCAGAGTTGTGGCAACTGACATTTAATGTGGATAAGTGCAAGATAATGCATCTTGGACGTAAAAACCCAAGGGCAGAGTACAGAATATTTGATAGAGTCCTAACCTCAACATCCGAGGAAAGAGATTTAGGGGTGATTATTTATGATGACTTAAAGGTAGGCAGACAATGTAATAGAGCAGCAGAAAGTGCTAGCAGAATGCTTGGTTGTATAGGGAGAGGTATTAGCAGTAGAAATAGGGAAGTGCTCATGCCATTGTACAGAACATTGGTGAGACCTCACTTGGAGTATTGTATGCAATACTGGAGAACTAAACTGGTTCATGGATTGCAGGATAAAACTTAAGCATGCGTGGGAAAGGCATAAGGCTAGTCTAGCTATAAGATAAGGCCAGGAACTAATGAAAGTATTTAGAAAATTGGGCAGACTAGATGGGCCGAATTGTTCTTATCTGCCATCACATTCTATGTTTCTATGTGTGTGACTGTGTGTAACTGTATTTGTGTATGACTGCCTGTAACTGTGTGTGTGTGTGTGTGAGTGTGTGTGACTGTAGCAGTGTAAGACTGTCTGTAACTGTGTGTGTGACTGTCTGCCTGTAACCGTGTGTGTGTGTGTGTGTGACTGCCTGTAACTGTGTGTCTGTAAGTGTGTTTGTGTGACAGTTTGCAACTGTTTGTAAGTGTGTATGAGTGACAGTCTGACTGCCTATAACTGTGTGTGTGTGTGTGTGTAACTGCCTATAAGTGTATGTCACTGGATGTAACATTGGGGGTGACTGCCTGTAACAGTGTGTCACTGTCTGCCTGTAACGGTGTGTCTGTCTATCTGTAACTGTGTGTGGGTGTCACTGCCTGCATCTGTGTGTGTATATTTTATGCTTGTAACTGTGACTATCTGTAACTGTTTGTATGTGTGTGTGACTGTCTCTAACTGTGTTAGTGACTGCCTGTAAATGTGTATCTGTCTGCCTGCAACAATGTGTGCGTGTGTGTGACTGTGCCTATAGCTGTTGGTGTGTGACTGTCTGCCTGTAACTGTGCGTGTGTGACCAGAGATCAGCATGCCTCCCTATCTGCAGGATACCAACAGGAAAGGGGGGATTAATATTTGTTTTGAAATACCGTATATACTCGAGTATAAGCCGAGTTTTTCAGCACATTTTTTGTGCTGAAAAACCCCAACTCGGCTTATACTCGAGTCAGTGTCTGTATTATGGCAATCTACATTGCCATAATACAGACAAGGGGCTGTGGGGGCTGGAAGAGCTCTTACTTACCTCTCCTGCAGCTCCTGTCAGCTCCCTTCTCCTCCGCGCCGGTCCGTTCAGCACCTCTGTCAGCTCCCAGTGTAAGTCTTGCGAGAGCCGCGGGGTCATAGTGCGGCTCTCGCGAGACTTAGTGTGAGCTGACAGGGGAGCTGACCGGACCGGCGCGGAGGAGAAGGGAGCTGACAGGAGCTGCAGGAGAGGTAAGTAACAGCTCTGCCAGCCTCCCTCCCCCCACTGAACTGCCAATGCCACTGGACCACCAGGGAAGGAGAGCCCCCCTCCCTGCCATGTATCAAGCAGGGATGGGGGACGAAAAAAAAAAATATTAATAATAATAAAAAAATAATAATAAACAAAATAAAATTAAAATAATAATAAAAAATAATAATAATAAAAATGCCCACCCCCCACCAAGGCTCTGCAACACACACACACACACACACACACACACACACACACTGCATCACACACACTGCACTCATACACACACACACACTGCATTCATGCACACACACACTGCATTCATTATATACACACTGCATTCATTATATACACAAACTGTAAATAAATATTCAATTAATATAATTTTTTTAGGATCTCATTTTATTTAGAAATTTACCAGTAGCTGCTGCATTTCCCACCCTAGGCTTATACTCGAGTCAATACTTTTATATACTTTTCAATACAGTTCAATAATTTTCCCAGTTTTTTGGGGTAAAATTAGGGGCCTCGGCTTATATTCGGGTCGGCTTATACTCGAGTATATACGGTAATAATTAATTTAATATATCCCCTATAGAAACACTACACCCCTATACACACACACACACTATACATGATGAAGAGGTATGATCTGAGGTGGGAGCTGTGAAGTTTTTTCGCACAGGGTGCCTAATGGCCCAAGGCCAGCCCTGCATATAGAATTATTATTATTGCCATTTATACAGCGCCAACAGATTCTGTAGTGCTTTGCAATATTATTTATGTAGTTTATATAGTAAAGCACATATCACTAAGGGAGCTTTATCCTCATTATATACATTTGGCATCATCACATACAGCATGATAAACCTGAACAAGGCCAATGTTTCTCCATGAGAGGCACTTGATTCAATGTTTCTCTAGAGAAGCATTAGACTGGAGGATTACACAACTGGTATCTATGACACCAATGCCTCTCTATGAAAAAGGATTGGACAAACATCATCGGAACTGGAGAATCATAATAAGACTGGCCGAAGGCTACTTTACACATATTTTCATTTTTTTTAATCTTTTATATTTTAAAACTGAAAAAGGATGACTTTCCAAGCAACATAATCCCTACAAGACATTTTTTTCCCCACAAAAATGTTGTTTTTAAAGGGACTCTCCAGTGCCAGGAAAACAAACCTGTTTTTATGGCACTGCAGGACCCTGCAGTGCCCCCTCCCTTCCTCCCCCTAATCCCATGTTGCTGAAGGGGTTAAAACCCCTTCAGTGACTTACCTGAATGCAGCGCAGATGTCCCTCGGCGCTGGGTCAGGCTCTGCCGACGCTCCGACGTCAGGCGGTGGGGGAGACCCAATGCACATGCGCGGCAATTCCCGCACACGCATTAGACGTGGGATAAGGGATAAGATGCAGCAGCAGCGTGAAGCTTGCAAATTTTAGATACAATTATTTCTTTTTTTACACACACTTAATTCACAAACTAATTTTTTTAAATGACATTTTCAAATTATCCACTAGCTTTGCTTCCATCCCCCACCCAATTAAATAAAAAGTAATCTACTATTATTCACTAAAATGCGAATTCAGGGTTAATTCTAAAGTTAATTTTACATTTAGGTGAAAATAAACAAACTTAAAAAATTCTCTTAGTCATTCTCCAAGTCAGCTACCCTGGCTTTAAATTTAAATTCAGTTTGAATTTTCACTGTAGTTAATAACCCTTGTAGTCTTTACCATTACCAATAGCATTTATTTATTATTACAACAACTCAGAAGTATGATGGGAAAGTCTTTATAAGATGGGACTGTTATCCGCTCCTTCCCTGCCCCTCATGCCTATAAAGGTAGGACTCAGGAGACACATTTGATTATTGTGTGTGTGAGACTCTGTGTACTTGTAACTATGTGTGTGCCTGTCACTATATGCCTGTAACTGTGTGTGACTGTGTGTATGTGCCTGTACCTGTGGGAGACTGTGTGTGTATGTAACTGTGTGTGTGACTTTGACTATGTGTGGGACTGTGGGCATGTGTGTATGTGTCTAGTGTGTTACTGTGTGTGTACTTTTAACTGTGTGACTTGTGACTATGTTTGTAACTGTGTGGTTATTACTGTGTCTGGTGTATATGACTGTGTGCATGTGTCTGTGAGTCTGCCTCTGTGACTGTGTAGTGAAAGGGTTTAGAGACACACAAGGTTTAAAGGGGAGGGGAGTTAGGGGAAAAACACAATAAGGGTCAGGAGACACACACACACACACACACACACACACACAAAGAGATCAGTGGGTGTGAAAGTGACACACAAGTTCAAAATTCAGACAAGTGGTCTAGCTATGCCTCTGCCTTTGCCTTTAACTATCCTATTCCTAAGTTTCCTGTCTACTTTAATTTTTTTAGACATTTCCCTCAACAAAGCTCTAATCACATATGTGTGGAATGCAGGTGGCAATAATAAGGTACTGTCTGGGGACACTTTCTGGATGTATTTACAATGTAATTATATCAACTACCATTAGGGATTCCAATTTGTGTACAGTTAGAGGAAATTTCCTGAAATTGTTGAAGTTATAATTTCTAATAGCTCTATTCATGACTATTTCTGGGATGTGTATATATTTGTCATCCTGGCATGGTAATAGCATTCCTTAATTGGCTGTCTCCTTTCTCTTGGCCCTCACAGCTGGCCATGAAATGCATGCACTTCTTTTAAATTACCGACCATGATTAATTTAACTTGCATTCAATATTCTGAAATTCAGTTCTTTCAAATGCAACTAGAATACTAAATTCTTACAGTGGAAAATAGTAAAGACATTTTTGTAAATTTTGCAAGTAAAATTTCCAGTGACTAAGCAATGGTCTTCTTTTTTCTTATTATAAAAGCATACATAGCAATACCTTTAAATAAACACATTTACAATTCTATTACAATGATAACATTCATTTATTTTGATAATTATTGTGAAAAACAAGTTAAAAGTTTTATTCTAGGGGGGCGGAGCCAGCTGAGGAACAGAGCGGACACGTTTTCCCCGAGCTCCGAGCATAGTTAGCCTAAACACCAAATAACACGGTGAAAACTGCAATTTCTGAAGACAAAACCCTTCATCAGTGGGGAAGAAGGGAGAATGGGACGGAAAAATAAAAAACCTAAGGGTCATCGGACCCCGACAAGCCGAGACATCGGCAAACTCCTGCGGGGTGCCCAAAGGGCTGCATGGGACAAGATGGCGCTGGAGGGAGATGAGACCTCTTACTCATCGGGAGACAACCCGTTCGACATGGGAGAGGAGCTACCCCAGGATGTGCCCAAGAGACCCACAGTCAAACAGCATACCCTGGCTGAACCAGTAACAGCCGCCCAGCTAAAAGACATGCTTTCCGAGCTGAGGACGAACATAGCAGCAGACATGGCCTACTTCAAAATGGCTGTTGAAAGTGCCACCTCACGGATCACACTCCTGCAGGCCACAACGAGCACCCAGGACTCCAGACTCACCGTGGTGGAAAGCCAAATCGCAGAAATTATGAAGCTGCAACTGACTACCACCGACAGGGTGGATGCCATGGAGGAGCAAAAAAGGCGATACAACATTAAACTCTGCGGAATTCCAGACTTGATAGACCTGAATGACTTACCACGCTATATCCGCAGGCTGCTTAACACGTTGCTGCCACCCAAGCAAGCCAAAGCGGTGAGATTAGATGGCCTATTCCACCTGCCAAAACCAACCACGGCGCCCACGACCGCATCCACTGACCTCATCATCCGATTTCAATCGATGTCCGATAAGGCCCTCCTGCTCAAAGCTACAAGGGGAAAGACCCCATTACACTTTGAGGGCTCATCCCTGACGATGTTCCCAGATCTCACCCGCAACACCATCGCATGGCGCAGGTCACTGAGACCGCTACTGCTGCTCCTCCAAACAAAGAACATTTCGTACCGCTGGGGAATGCCTAAACAGCTACTGTTCACCCACATGAACACTGCTTATAAGGCAAGGAGCTACGCGGAAATAGAAGCTCTCATGCTCAAGAATGGAATCGCAGGAATGCAGAGTGTGGCCGACTCGGGACTGACTACCTTAGACCCCTCTGCCATCGAGGAATTCATACCCCGCACGGCGAGATGCCCAGGGCCAGAGAGACTGACCTGAGGACGATAGCCCATTTGACCGCCCCTATTTTACATAATGGACGACCGGGTCCCTTCCAACCCCACCACCGGTGAACACTCTGACACATGACCTACTAGGCTCATTCGAACTTCCTCTGTTCCCAAGCCGAATAAGTTTATAACGTTGCTTTCTCATTTTATATATATTATATAACTGTTTTAATTTTGTTTCCCTGACAACTAACATACTCAGGCCAACATGGCCATTCCATACGAAAGGATAGAACCCGTTAACACACTCACCCCTTGAACTCCTAAGTATGGGCACAATGTGCACTGAGCAACCCTCCCCCCCTCTCCCCCCCCCTCCTGCCCTTGATAACTTAGTGAGGCACAGATCATGACTTGCTACCGATACCAGGAGGTAGGTCACTCCCAACAGGGACATCCACGACCCACAGACGTGACAACACATACGCACCCTGGGGACAACACTAGACGAATCCCGCTCCTAAACCACTCTCCCCTACTTACCTCAGTTTTCACTTAGTCTGCCTTACACTCAATAGCTCAATGTATAAATTTTCTCATGCCTAGCTAACACATTGGAAGTCTCTCTGACCAATTCTCGGGCCCAAACACCTACTGTACAAGATTATGACCCCCAAGTGCTGTTATGCTGGCTGAGACCATCACACCATTGACCTACTCTATGTTTATATCGACTTACAAAAAACAAAAAACAGTTCAGTATGCATAACCTTATATGTTGCCTGATTGCATATCACGGAATATGAATGTACATGCCATTGCAATTTGTTTACCCCCTACTGCACTGTCAAAAATAAAGAATTTAAAAAAAAAGTTTTATTCTACCAATTTGTTTTAAATATTTTTATTGGTTCAGTCATCCCACACAGGGGAGGTAAACGAACCATAATAAACATACTTCATAAACATATGTCAGAAAGTACATTATATATCAAATTAGAACAGTCAATGCCTAGTAAGGCGAAAAGGTTAAAGTATTTGAACATAAGTAACATACCAAAGGTTAGGCAAATGACATATTGCACATCAGTTCTGACATTAGTAATAATAAGCCATTCTCAGCATCCTATTGTTCAGTCGGCATATGTTATCAGTAAAAGTTTGAGCTAAATCTGAACTGAAGTACATGCACTGTTGTCTATGCTAAGTTATAACGGGTCAAACTAAAGTAAGTCAAATAACGTTTTATGTCCATTCTTGACTTAGTATTACTAGGCAATGTGCAGCAACCCAATAGTAAGTCCACACATGTTGGCAGCGAGGAGTTAAACTATGGCTTAACAAAAGGGCACACCGTTAAACTATGACTGAACAACATATAGTGCTGTATTTGATAACTAAGCGAGGCTAAAGAAGTAAAGATCAGTTCAGTAAGGCTCCTATTAAATGTATGGTCGGGCTTTAATGCAGTTTAACCCCTAGTAATTGCTGTCAATGAAGCAAAGTCCTAACAATATAGTGTAATGTTAAGCACATGCGGCCAGAATGGAATATAGTAATCAGGCAGAGTAAGTCAGCGATAAATCTGAGCTATTGGCATTATAACAGTGCCTAATAAGGCCCTTGCATGTAGGTCAGTCACATATCACATGTTTGGTCCTGCCCCGGCTAAACCTCATCAAACTCATAAAATGAAAAGAAAATATAAAAGAAATTAAATAAAAGTAACCTTCATACGCAGCTGAATTTTTAATTTTTTTTTAGCAAATATCAGAGAAAAAGTTAATCTTTTGCTTTTAGATATTAAATTGACATTTTGGCGCCTATTTAAGTAAGCGGACTTTCAAAATATATCATGTAATAATTAAATAATGTGAGCTTAAGAGCTTAATTTGTTGCTGTATAACTGCCTCTCATCACGTTTAAACTGATACCGGAGAAACTGACGGAAGCCAAGCACAGAGAGATGGACACAGGTTTCTTCAGGAAGGAAGAGATTCTTTATTCGGTTCACCGATCGGGACTCAGAGGGACTAATGTCACCAAAATACAACAAGTTCTGAGTCCCGGACAATAGTGCAGGCTCCTTATATAGGCACATAACTCCTCCCATATTAAGCTCCACCCGCACATTCTCTTGACCAATCAATACAAATAAGAATTAACTTCCTGCTTGACCGCATGGCCTGTCCAGCACAATGGAGGAGGGGAATACTACATCCTGTATTCTTGCACATGCTCCGTACACTACTGATCGTATCTTGCCTCGTGCAACCAACTGATCGATACGTCAGCATATGCACGTACACATGCCACGTGGTAATCTCAGCCTACTAAATTTATTTTTACCGAGATTCCACCACATTCCCCCCTTTGATGCCTCTTGATATTTCACAATTACTTGAGGCATCACTTAACCTTGGTTTGCATACACCGCAAGTTACCTTGAACCAGACCAGACTTTTCTATTATGTGAATCCCTCAACACTCCTCTTCCTGCATTGGTTCTCCCTGATTTAAAGCCTCATATTTATATATGGCCATTATCTGTGCAGCAGCCTTCCTCTCTGCTATATTTTCTATCAGGCTTTGCACAGACCTAATTACTAAAGGAATAAGACATGGCAGGAGCAGACACAACATTAAAATCAGTATGACTCCGCCTACCAATGCCTTAAGCCCTCCAAACTGCTCATACCAGTTACCAAACCAACTACTTGGATTGTACCCTTTCCATACCTGAGTAGGCACATGCGCTAGTTTAACCATATGGCTAGTAAGCTCAGCTATTGCTTGCCCTTCGTCATCTATTTGAAGACAGCAATTGCTCAGGTTAAACTTCCCACATACACCTCCCTCTACTGCCAATAGGTAATCCAAGGCTAATCTATTTTGGTACACTGCTGTCCTCATCCTGGTATTATGCTTCGCTAGAAGATTGAGCGCTTGTGAGGTCCCATTAGTAATTATCTCAACCACCGCCTGTAATCTTATAATACGGTTGAGCATATAAATTGGGGTTCTATAACCAAAGGTACCATCCTCTGCCCACGTGGCTGGCCCATAGTAATCTATAATACGCTGGGGAGGCCATTCATCATCTTCCCAGGCGCCTATCTCTATGGGTCCCCCTTTCTTCCTATGATTCACATCATACACTTTAACACCTAAAGTCTCACCTGTTTCAATAGGTAACAAGAAGAAGGATGGTTTGAGCATACCCAACACACATGCCCCTTCCCAGTCCTGTGGCAACTCCGAATAGGCTTTCTTACCACAGATCCAGTACAAATTTGCTGGGGCTCTCCAACTAGATGTGATGGATAAATCAAACCATACGTCCCTTAAATTGGCATATCTTGCAAACGGGTTAGATGGTTCTGAGACATTTGAAGCCGACCACCAAGTTGTATTCTTTGTATCATCATCATAAGCTTTTTGCCCTAGACAAGTTAATTCTCCTACAGAAGTATTAAACATCATTCCTTTCCTTGCTATGCAAACATAACCTATGATGGAGGTCTTTAATCTCCACTCAGATTTACCTCTAACACTCATCTGATAATCGGCTTGTGAAGATATTAATTGTTCAACTGCCTCAGAACCGGACATTACCTCCTTTGCTTCCCAAGGCCATTGGTCTCCCATGTTAGTACCTCCACACACATAGCAGTTGGTTACATTAAGACTACCAGCAATACTCTCAGCTAAATCTATGAACAGGTTTTTAGCATTATGGGGGATCTTATTATCTATACTCATCTCTTCATAAAACAAATGGAATACCTGATGAGTTTGGGAGGTTACCGTATCAGTCTCTATCCCTATAAACAATACTGTCCCAGGGTCTAAACCCGTCCCGTATATTTGAAACCCAAATAAATTACCATATTTATCTAAGAACTTGTCGGGGTTATTTATAAGAATATGGACCGGATTGCATTCCATAGACTCACAGTATGGATTGGTAGGCAACTTAGTCACAATCATGTCCTTGTCTGCTGTCTGTCCCCAAGTTGCCCACCACACACAAGACCAATATGGGCAAAAGTTATAACCCCTATTTGGGCATCTAGGACTCACATATTTATTTTTACTACTGGGACATATATATTTATCATTAGACCCAAACGTTCTCTCCCATCTAAGATCCCCACAAACATTCCACGGCTTTCTACCACTTGATATTGCTTTGCATGCATCAAATAGCAGAACACCCGAAGAATGTACGGATTCTAACACTGTTTTATTTATTAGGGTCCCCTGAGGATCTCCATTCCTGAGAGTCAACCAAATTGTACGGGGTTGATACTCTGGACTGAAGCACTTAGGTTCTCCTACTCCTAAATGGCAGACACTATACTCTATGTTTAAATATCTACACCTAGACACATCACCTTTACACTCATATTGCGAATGCCAAATTAGGGTCTGGGAAATATGGTTACTTTTTCTTGTAGTCTTAATGCATACCTCACAGCTAGGAGTGTCGGTACCTCTACCTTCCTGAATATAAAAATACACATAAATAAACAATATCATTAGCACATCTTTCGTCGGCTGCATCCTCAATCTTCGTCCGTGCGATGGCACCTCAGCTTCCAGGATGTAAGGACTGCAGGGAATGGAGTTCTGCTCGTCTTCACAGGGGTCCCTTCGAGACTTTCCTGGCTTTTAAACTACACGTTGGTGAGCGGACAGGCTTTATTATGGCTGTCTAAAAACACTCACATACCAATCTCTGAAACAATAAAATTTGTAATCCACAAGGTTCCTCGTCACTCCGACTGAGTAGGGCGCTTTAACCGGATCTTGCAAGGATTCTCTGGATCTGCTGTAGCTTGCCAAGAATCGACCGCTGCTGGTTTAACCCTGGAGTGATGTATCCACGGAGTCACTTCGGCCACTTTTATCGCTGTAGGGGTAGACAAAAGACCTCTCCACTTGGGCCCTAACGGTACATTATTCCACTCTTTAATCCACACTTGGTCTCCTGGGTGGTAACTATGAACTGGGGGATAAATATTCACAGGTAATCTATCTTGTACCCATTTCTGTACCTCCTCCATAGTCTTACCCAACTCTACAACCTGCTGCCGAGTAATTCCTTCTCCCAACTGACTCAAATCCCCCCTTAAGTTACCAAGTATGGGAGGTGGTCGCCCATACATGATTTCAAAAGGAGAGAGGCCCATCCTTCTGGTAGGTGTACTGCGGATTCGCAATAGAGCTATGGGCAAAAGAACGTTCCACTTAAGTTGGGTTTCCTGACACATTTTAGCCAACTGGTTCTTAATAGTTCTATTCATTCTCTCTACTTTACCAGAACTCTGGGGTCTATATGCCGTATGAAGCCTCCACTTTATACCAAGCATATGAGTCAGTTGTTGTAGGCACTGATTAACAAAAGCTGGACCATTGTCCGATCCTATAGAGCAGGGTAGTCCATATCGGGGTATTATTTCTCGTAACAGGAATCTCACAACTTCTCCTGCTTTCTCTGTACGAGTAGGACATGCTTCTACCCAGCCTGAATAGGTGCACACAACTACCAGTAGGTAGCGATGTCCACCAGATTTAGGCATTACTGTATAGTCAATTTGTAGATCGGACATGGGGAGTACCCCCATAAACTGGACTCCTGGACTTACTGGTCCTTGCCTTGCATTATTTTTAGCACACGTTACACATCTTCGTACAATGGCTTGAGTCAAGTTGGACAATCTTGGTATGTAGAAATGTTTTCTGAGAGATTCTTCTGTGCTGTCTCTCCCAGAATGTGTCCCGTTGTGATAGTTTTGGACAATTTCTACCGCTAGTGATGCTGGAATAACTATTCTCCCATCTTCTAACTGATACCATTTGTTCTCCAAATACTTTCCAGGTTCAGTCTTTAACCACTCCTCTTCCCGAGCTGTACAAACTGGAGTCCACCGAGACAGTGGAGCCGGCACAAGAGCAGCCATATGCTCCACACACTGCTGTCTCTCTGATTCAGCGGCACGCCCAGCCGCATTATCTGCCATCCGATTTCCCTTGGTTACATCACCATCTCCTCTCAGATGCGCTCGACAATGCATGATACCGACTTCTTTCGGTTCCCATACTGCTTCCAATAGTTGTAGGATTTCAGCTGCGTACTTGATTTCCCCGCCCTCTGAATTCAATAGTCCTCTTTCTTTGCACAAAGCTCCGTGGGCATGAGTGGTTAAAAACGCATACTTGGAGTCCGTGTAGATGTTTACTCTCAAACCTTCAGCCAATTGTAACGCTCGTGTCAATGCTATCAATTCTGCCTTTTGTGCTGATGTTCCTTTTGCCAGTGGCCGAGCTTCTATCACCTTGTCTATTGTTGTTACTGCATATCCTGCATAGCGGATCCCTTCTTTCACATAACCACTGCCGTCGGTGTAATATTGAACATCGGGGTTCTGGATGGGAAAATCACGAAGATCTGGTCTACTTGAAAATACTTCATCCATCACTTCCAAACAATCATGTTGACTTTCAGTAGGTTGTGGCAAAAGGGTAGCTGGATTTAAGGTATTAACAGTCTCTAAATGCACTCTTGGGTTTTCACACAACATTGCTTGATACTTGGTCATACGGCTGTTACTAAACCAATGATTTCCTCTGTAATCCAACAACGTCTGTACTGCATGTGGAACTCGTACATAAAGTTCTTGACCCAGAGTGAGTTTATCGGCTTCAGCTACCAGCAGGGCGGCTGCAGCTACGGCTCTTAGACAAGGTGGAATACCGCTGGTCACTGCATCCAGTTGCTTAGACATATAGGCAACAGGTCTTTGCCATGATCCCAAATACTGTGTCAATACTCCCACAGCCATTCTTCTTTGCTCGTGTACATACAAGTAGAATGGTCGTGTGTGATCAGGTAGACCTAATGCTGGGGCACTCATCAAAGCCTTCTTCACATCTTCAAATGCCGTTTGCTGTTCTTGAGTCCATAGGAAGGGGTCGTGTTCTGTACCCTTGATAGCTGCATACAGAGGTTTCGCCAATATCGCATAACCGGGAATCCATATCCTACAGAAGCCTGCTGCCCCCAAGAACTCTCGCACTTGTCTTCTATTCTTGGGTATTGGTATTTGGCACACACAGCTTCTTTTCTCTCTGGCCCCATTATTCTTTGACCTTCAGAGATATGGAATCCCAGATATTTGACAGTTGGCAAACACAACTGAGCCTTCTTCCTAGACACCTTGTATCCTGCCTTCCAGAGAATGTGTATTAGATCGTGTGTTGCTTGCTGACATATTTCTCTTGTGACTGCTGCTATCAACAAATCGTCTACATATTGTATTAATACACACTCTCCTGGGAAGGACTTGAAATCCAGTAGATCTTGACTTAGAGCTGAACCAAATAGGGTAGGGGAATTTTTAAACCCTTGGGGCAGTCTTGTCCAAGTCATCTGGCGTTTCGAGCCCGTTACAGCGTTTTCCCATTGGAAAGCGAAGATACATTGGCTTTCTGCAGCAATTCGGAGGCAAAAGAAGGCATCTTTGAGGTCTAAGACTGTAAAATAGGTAGCCCCGCCCGGAATTAAAGCAAGCAGGTTATACGTATTGGGCACAACTGGATGTATACTGACAACCGCATCATTGACTGCTCTCAAGTCCTGCACAGGACGATACTCATCTGTACCGGGCTTTTGAACAGGCAGCAATGGGGTGTTCCAGGGGGAAGTACAGAATTTTAGGATACCATACCGTATGAACTTATCCAGATAAGATTGAATATTTTTCTTAGCCTTCTGCGGGATGTGATATTGCCGTAGGCTCACTGGATAAACCCCAAGCTTTATTTCGATTTTAATAGGTGGAATATTGCGGGCCAGTCCTGGTGGGTTGTTCTCTGCCCAAACTCCTGGTATGTTGAATAAGGATTCATCACTCCTAGGGTTTTGGCTAGTCAACGCTGTATAAAGTCGCCACTCTTCTTCCTTTGGTACGGATAATGTCATAATACCTGAAGGTCCATTAAACTTTAGGGATGTTGTTCCGTTTGGTAGGAACGTAATCTGCGCTTGTAATTTGGATAGCAAATCACGTCCCAACAATTGGACTGGACATTCAGGCATGTAAAGTAATTGATGTTTTACTACGTGGCCTCCCAATGTACAGAGTCGACTTTTAAGAACCGGTTTTGCAGCACTTCTTCCAGTTGCTCCTATTACGGTAATAGTTCTTCCAGATGGAGGAGCAACTAAGTTAGTCACCACCGAATGTTCAGCACCAGTGTCGATCATGAATGCACTCCTTTTTCCCCCTATTGACACATCGACCATAGGCTCCGCTCGACCAAGGGGGATGGAGCCCGGTCGGTATCAATAGTTATCCATGACCATGTCAGCCAATCCTACAAAGTCCCTATCTTCTCTATCGCGGGACCTTTGCGCTGCGGGATAGTATCTGTCTTCTCTTACACTTCCTCTGTTACCACTATTACTCCCTCCAGGACCTCCTCTACCTCTCGCTCTACCTCTAAAATTTCCATAGCCTGCCCTAGGTGGGTCTCTCTCGTATTGCTCTCTTTTTGGACACTCGCTTCTCCAATGCCCTTCTTCTCTACAATACGCGCACTGATTCCTACTCAGGGGTTCCCTATTCCACCTACTATCGCCTCTATCTGGGCCCCGTCTATCTACGCCTGCGATCGCTACCGCTAGCATATCCGCCTTTTTACGCATCTTGCGCTCTTCCTCTTTCTTACTTTCTGATTCCCTATTCATGTAAACCTTATTTGCTACCTCCATTAGTTGGGTGATAGACATTCCTGCAAACCCTTCTAACTTCTGTAGCTTGCGCTTAATATCTCCGTAAGCTTGGCTGACAAAGGCAGAGTTTACCATTCCGGAATTCTCAGTGTCTTCCGGATTAAAGGGGGTATACAAGCGGTATGCCTCCAATAATCGGTCATAAAAGACACTGGGCGCTTCATCACTTTTCTGAATCACCTCAACTGTCTTCGACATGTTTATGGCTTTCTTCCCTCCGGCTTTCATGCCAGCAATTATAGCGTCTCTATAGGCTTTTAGTTGACGCATGTCTGCGCCATTAACGTTCCATTCGGGATCGGTATTAGGATAATGCGTTGCGGCCCATGCTGCTGGATTGGCTTGATTTAAAGTACGGGCTTCTTCCTCCAGCGCTTTAATGGCCACTTGGTTAATCCTAGTCCTTTCCTCATTATTGAACAATGTCATTAATAACTGCTGGCAATCAGCCCATGTCGGATTATGTGTCTGAACTATCGAGGTGAACAGATCAGTCATAGCTTGTGGTTTCTCAGTGTACGAGGAATTGTTGGTCTTCCAATTCAAGAGATCGGTAGTCGTGAACGGGACATATACGAAGACTGGGTCAGCATATACCATTTGACCTGCGGCATCGAGATAGGCTGACCCAGGATTCAAACGAAGAGGCATCTGATAATGTTTGGGTTGTTGGGTACCGGTCAGTTGTCGGGTTAGTATAGGGCTAAGTGGAGGGGCGTCGGTTATGGGTTCCGGTCGGGGGTAGTAAGACGTGGGGATGTAGAGGCTTTATTGTGGGGAAGGCCGGTGAATAGAATATTCCGAGCCGAGCTAGAAGAAGCTTGACCGGAAACTTGAAGTGGCGCCAAATCAGGATAATGGGATCTAACGGGGGTTGGTTCCAGAAGGGGAGGTTTAGTACGACGGGGGGTGGATTCTGAACTGGAGGAGGAAGTGGAAGTAGGTGGGGACAACGGGGGAGGGGGTGTAGAACTTCCTGTACTTGTATCACTTCCTTCTACAGGAAAGTAAGGGGGCGGCATAGGGATCTCGGACTCAGGGGGCGTGTCCAAAATGGGCCTAACCGTAGTCCTAGTGGACAAACAAGTTCTGGCCACCATGAGGCGACATTGCTCCTCGTGGCATATCCGAATCCATCTTGGCGAGTCGTTTACGGCCTGTCTCCAACAATCAATATATGGAAACTGTCCGTAAAGTTCAGGCCTACCTGATACAGCCACGTGTACACGCTGTACCAGAGTTGGATCCAAACTGCCACGTGGCGGCCATGCAGCAACCAAAGTAGGCCACTCCCTAGTGCACAAAGTGACCAAACGTACAGGGGACATTTTAACCCCAAAATCACATGTTGTAAATCCCTTTTTAAAATTCTTTACCATACAACCTAAGGGATCCAAAATCGTCGACTCCGACGTGCCCATACTTATCAATGGAGCGTCGTTGACAACGAATGCTATACACACACTCTATGCAACAGTCACACCCGTTCCTTCGGCAACAGCACCACGTGGTACAGTTACCAAGTGAAACGTACACAGTAACACAATACAAACACTCAGGGAATTCCCGTACACACACAGCTGTTACACCAGTCACTAAGTAATCGATATTATGCCCTTTGGCGAAACTATACCGTCACCCACGCTATAATTCCCTATATATGAATTACCCGTCTATAACACACCCCAGTAACATCGTCTTTACAAACAGCAGTTACAGTACGGTTAGCATAGGTCAAAGTACAATTTAAGGTCACAATACAATTATTAGTGGTTATGGTGTTAGACATGCAATAGACGACAATTATTAGTACTTATATACAGTGCCAGTAAATATACAGGGTTATGGTACCGTGCACTATAATACAGCAACACACTATTAACACTCTCGCTAGACGGCTGAGCTCGCGCTATCTAACAAGATATACACTTTACTAACAATCTTTAACACATATACAATCCCAACTAAACTATTGGCCAGTACCTTGATGGACTACCTAAAACTATCTACATCCGTTTTGGTTAGCCACACTGCCCAAGCACCACATACAGCGAACTAGAGGGCGGAATTTACAACAGAACCCTTTTAGTCTTTCTACTCTATCAATAGTCTAGTGGGTTCCAAATTTACACGCCTTCCCACTTAGCCAAGATAGGTTGAGATCTAGCAAACGATAATGTACATCAGAGTCTGCTTAGTCTCCCGGTCCCTCCGACCTAGCGAACGAATTGTACACCCTAGAACGCTAGTCTAGACAAGACACCGGTGTCCGGCTAGGGCTATTTACACAGAACCCCGCCTGACTCCAAACCAAATCAAACGGTCTTACTAAAGAGCGTTCGATTGAGCGGTGCACCTTCGCTCCTTCCCTCCGACAGAGGGGGCAGATTCCGTACACAATTCAAACCCCTTATGGGCCTACCGCACAATCGGTATACCCCTAGTGGGTCCGCCGTCTTACCTCCTCGTTCCTGAACCTGGGTTCACACTCATCGACGGGGGCACCCCAGCACTTATTACGTAGAGGCCGATGATCTCCTGGACAACAGACCAGTGGCGCCGAGACGAAAGGAGGTCCACGCAGAAGTTCAGGGGTGCAGCCGTAGAGAACGTGGGCAAAGATAGACCGTCTCACGCCTCTGCTTCTCAGCTACCGTTGAACGATGAGCTTCCCGGCCAATGCACCAAATGATACCGGAGAAACTGACGGAAGCCAAGCACAGAGAGATGGACACAGGTTTCTTCAGGAAGGAAGAGATTCTTTATTCGGTTCACCGATCGGGACTCAGAGGGACTAATGTCACCAAAATACAACAAGTTCTGAGTCCCGGACAATAGTGCAGGCTCCTTATATAGGCACATAACTCCTCCCATAATAAGCTCCACCCGCACATTCTCTTGACCAATCAATACAAATAAGAATTAACTTCCTGCTTGACCACATGGCCTGTCCAGCACAATGGAGGAGGGGAATACTACATCCTGTATTCTTGCACATGCTCCGTACACTACTGATCGTATCTTGCCTCGTGCAACCAACTGATCGATACGTCAGCATATGCACGTACACATGCCACGTGGTAATCTCGGCCTACTAAATTTATTTTTACCGAGATTCCACCACAAAACGGGTTAGTATGTTGCAGGTCTTTAATTCGTGCCCTCAGGTAAGCGGTAACTGATGTCCCTAAGATAAGGACAACATATATATACTCAAGATAACAAACATATCTAGAAAATAAGCAAAGAACAGTTAAACTGTAAACGAAATCTTAGCTGATGTACGTGCGCTGTTGCCTTGACAGGTCATACTTAGGTAAGGCAGATAACGATTTAGGTCAATCGTTAGTGTACCCTTAGAGAAATGCAGTGACGTAGTCAGGCGTGGTGTAACAATCATAAATCCTCTCTATTAGCGTTATAGCAGCGCCTAGTTGTGGGAGAGGCATACAATATAAATGAATGTGTAAAAAATAATAGTGAAAACTTTATAACTTTTAGCAATAAATGAGCAAGGCTGGCCTTAGTATCAGTTCGGTGATGGCCTATATTGGCACAACTGCCATGCTTTTCCCGGGCCGCCGAGTCTCCATCTGTCCTCCCCGCAGCAACTCCAGCCCATCGTCAGAGTCCTCCGTGCTTTCTGGGCACTCGGGAGCAGAGGCAGTCCATACGACTCCCACACCTTGAGTCCACGGGCCTCCCTCTCCCTGCACCTCCCCATCACCTCCCAAGACTCGGGGGAGCGCGTGACCTGAAGTCTCTCCGGGTGCCGGCCGCATACTTGGAGCAGGTGTGCACCACCTCCGGCCACCGGTCCGCCGGATGGGTCGCGCTGGCCTGCCCCACCGGGCTCACGGCATCAGGGACTTGGCACTCCGGGTACCCCACAGACACAGAGGCCAGGGCACTCACTTTCCCAGCGGGCGGGCAGTCACCGCGGGGGATCCATCCAGCGCTTGGCTGCACCCAAGTCTGCTCGGGTCGTCCAGGTGAGCCCCCCATGTTTAGTGTTCTTCACAGCTGCTCCTTCTCTTTTAAATCCTAATCAGGGTGCTACCTCGAGAGGGTATATCTTCCCCTCCACGGCTGTGTCTGCTGTTGCTGGCTGGCTGACCTTCACACGGCCGTTACCAGTGCAGGCGGTCGGCATCCAACTCACGCGGGGGCTTCCGCTGTGGCCTGTACCACCGCCATGGGGTCGGGATAACCCCGCCTGCCATGAGGGGGGAGGGCCGAGGGCCTCCCCATACCGGGGTGTTTTTCATGTGGCGCGGTGTCTCGGTGGTACACTGCTGCGCGGCACCATGCTGCATGTTATGGCCGCTGGTTCTCTGATTCTCGGCTGCATGGTACTCTTTGCTTGCCGTTGTGTGGTAAGTGTCGTGCGGGCATTGGGAGTGGGCTGATGCCGTCCTCCGTTCAGGGATGGTGTGGAATAACAGTTTTGAGCGGTCTGGGTCGATTTTTAGTGCCTTTTTTGCTTGCTTAGCTCTGGAGCCCATGTAGATGGCATCCAGTCGGCCCGGCCCCACCCCCCTATTCTACTAATTTGTTTGGATTCTCCAAGGTTAATTATTTAGCTCCTTTGTGATGTGCGCTGTACTCTATACCTCACAGTCTCTTACGCTAATGTTTAGTGAGGGCCTATATACAACATACAGCGACCTTTCAAAACACAACTATCAACTAACAATAACATTGCAAAAATTAATTAAAGTCCTGTGTTTTAACACATACTATGTACACTTCTAAACCAAGTACAATGAAAGTTTTGTTAAAAATAGCTGGAAACGTCTCTGACCCTATTATTAACTCCCATCTTGCTTTTCCCACAGTTTATTTCTATATCCAGCCAACCATTATGTTATTGACCAGTCTGCCCTGTTGTAGCTTGTGCACATGTTGGTGATATTCCCCTTCATCCATGTTCTTACTGCAGCAGGGCCAAATGCGGGAATCTTATACTTAGCTCTTCACTCATATTTTACCCTGTTTCTTCTCTGTAACAGCCTTCATTGAGCTCCAGACAATCTCAATAAGTCCTGGTTTTTCACTCAATATGTCACGGGAGATGGGACTTCTAGTATGTGTTCCCTTAATTATACTTTGTCTTGTCTAAGGTTTCCACAAGCAACAAGGTTTGAACTCATGTGCATAAACACAATTAAGCAAGAAAAAATTCTATCATTCTGTTACAACACACTCATAGAAGGGGCACAAGATACAGAGTGGGCTTTTAAAAAAGAATGGCACGAAGACATTGGGAGGGAAAATTCACCCCAAGCCTGGAAAAAAGCGTTTACCGCAGTTAAGGGAATGTCGTTCTGTGTATCCCATCTGGAGATGTCAAGAAAACTAATGTACCGGTGGCATCTGATCTTGTAAAAGTTAGCTAAAATGTACCATTTACCACACAGTCCATGCTGGAGATGTCACACATGGGAAGGAACGACCAAGCAAACATGGTGGACGTGCCCACACATAGAAACATACTGGAAACAGATAGAACAGGTGCTAAACGACAGCACAGGCATACAAATAAAACTATCAATGGAATGCTACCTGCTGTTCATGTGGCCCCCGGGCCTCACAAAACCGATTTGCAATTTGGCATTTCTCATCCGGATAGCAGTGATTACTTTGGTAGCGAGACAGTGGAAATCAGTAGAGACACCACCCATAGCAGAAGTCATCACAATGACCTCCACAAATGTAGATTACAAGAGTTTAGCAACGATACATTGCCAAACAGGGAAAACACAAAGGGAAGTTGACAGGCTATGGCAACAATACAAACTAAACCACCCTATAAACCCAATATAACAGGCGGGGACCTTAAAACACATTACCCACACAGGTGTAGCAATTCACATGACAAATGGAAAACTACGACGTATGTAACTAACAATCATTGTAAATATGTTCTTAAATATGTTCTTATTGTAAATATGTTCTTATTGCAAACATACTATGAGAGTACGTATGTTCCAAGAGTCAAACTGTATTAGGTGACAAGACAATACGACCAAAAGAGCGTTGAGTAACAGCACAGAACCCAAGATGTATCTATAGACTGTAAGCTTGTTTGAGCAGGGTCCTCTTCAACCTATCGTTCCTGTAAGTTGTCTTGTAATTGTCCTATTTATAGTTAAATCCCCCCTCTCATAATATTGTAAAGCGCTACGGAATCTGTTGGTGCTATATAAATGGCAAATAATAATAATAATATAAAAGGAAAAAACAAAACAGTAGCAAGACTGACAAAAAAGCATAAGGGCAATTGTAGTGACAGTATCAGTTACAAGCACATTGAAACGAAGACAGTTTGGTGATTTGTAACAAGAATTGCATTGACGTATTATGACATATATTTGAATGTTTACCCCGACCCGTTCTTCCGTTTTGTATCCCATATTTCCTGTTTAAAAAAAAAAAAAAAAAATTATAATTCTTTATTTTTCCAGTGCAAGGTGACAACAATACAGAGGCAGATCATATCAGAAAGTATGCAGTACTAGCATGAGGTGGGTTACATTGAGTTCATGCACCATTTATATTTTTGACACGCTTGCGTGTACCTAGGTGGCTTGTGAGTTAACCTTCTTGTTGAGGGTGTGCGAGTGTGAGGTGTTTCTCCGCTTACCTAAGGGTGGTGTTTCACTATGCTGAGGGTTCAGGTGAGTGTTATTGGGCTGGAATCTCAGCATGTGTGCGTGTTTGCGCTAGCTTGATAGAGGGGCAGTAAGTGCATAGAGGGAGCGTGGGCTCCTGTGGTTGGTGTCCGAGTCATGTTGCACCCTGTCTAGATTTATGCACTTATGAGTTATTACTCCTAACCAGGGGAGTAGCGGGGGGGGGGAGGGTGCAGAGAAGAGGGGGCCTTAGTTACCTGTGGGTTTTGAGTTTGAGTGTGGGGGGGGGGGGTTCTTGAACCCTGTTGTGGGTGAGTGGTGCCCTACATGTGTTCACCTCCATGGGTCGTGGTGTTTTGCGCCATGTTGCTAACGTTGGCTCTGTCACTTGTGGTGAGCAAAATTATACGGGGGAAGGAGAGAGAGGGAAAGCTCAAAAGGAGGTGTTAACATTATGCAACTGAACATTTAGTCTCTTGGAGGACTTGGGAGCAATGGGCAGGACGGGCGGCTCCCAGGCATGGACTCCGGTACCCTATGTCGGGTCGGCTCTTGAGCTTGTTCCTGGTTCCGTTGCTCGTGTGTTCTGGGTCCTCGGGATGAAGATTGTCGTGCGGTCAGGGTCCCAGGTGGGAGTGGAGGTGCTCGGAGGTGTGTTGGCCGGCAGGCGCTCCAGGCCCAGTGCTGTCAGGAATGGTGTTGTGTCTTCCATTGAGGTAAGTGTATTTCGGGACACCGCCAGGGATCCATTCATTCCCCACCTGTAGTTTATGTTATGGAGAGTACCAGCGTTCCACAGCATTGGCCACCTCAATGGGGCCCTCCCATGGAGCCCAAGTCGCCAGGGGGTCAGAAGGTATTCTCTCCGGGCTTACAACCCGGGCGTCGGCCAGAGCTCTCATCCGGTAACAGAAGGGCGAGACCTTCTGGATCAGGTTGGTCTCACTCGGGAAGAGGGTGCTTGTGCCTCCACAGAAGGGGTGAGTAATGGGAAATATGTTGCACTTGTGGGAGCACTGATGTCAGTCAGGGGGGTGTCCTGCGTCCCTTCTGTGCCGCTTCCTTCTGGATGCACGTGTGGGAGGCATAGTCATGCTTCTACTACTGGCACAACAGCTCTGCGGTGCCATGATTCGTTCAACATGAGTAGAATTTTGCCCCAAACCGGTCCCAGATGTGGTCAAACTCCATGAGGAGCGCAGACATATGTGTAGGTGAGGTGCTCATAGCTGCAGGCCCTTATAGGGTGGCTATTTTGATTGTTAGGCCTCAACTCTTTGGTTCTCCAGTGACTTGTAGTTTTTGAATAGGTGATTGTTTCAAGATTTTCAGTGGGGACCGGATATGCCCCACTGGTCCAAATGGAGAAGAAGGGGGGACAAAAAGGGCACAAAATAAACAAGCTGCTGGTCATAGCCAAGGATCGGCCGCCCCCCCAACCTCGAGTGTAACTGCAGGCCGTAGGTAAGTCTGTTACGGGCTATATCCATTTGCTGTGAGTAGGTGAGTGCCAACAGATGAGCAGGGTATTTCCCTGGGTTGGGAAGAAGAGTTTTGCAGAAAATAAAGTCAAGTTTTGACTCAATAGAGTATTTTCCCTGAGGAGCTCCAGCACCATGCACCACCTGGTCAACTGTGAGGCCCCGCCTCTTTTCTCTCACAATTAGGACAGGGAAATCACCAGACTGATGCATCTCTATAATCAATCACAGTTTGATTGATTATTATATACAACTGCGTGATCTTGCCGCATTCCCAATTGTAAAGTAGGTGGGTATGGCCAACGTACGCCCTTTGAGAAGGATTGCCTCCTAACACCAATACGAAAAGGACAGATGTCCTCAGTATACCTTTCACTCGCAGCAAACTCCTAGCAAATTGCATAGCAGCATGAAAACATGACTTGGGTGCTCCCGAAGAGGGAAGTGACTGGGCTGATATTTTGTAAGCAATAGGGTTCCAAACCATCTGCCAAACGTAAACATCAAACATAAAAAATGCTTTTCCGATGGTATCGAACCACCATCAGACTTTAGAAAATGAAACAGCTCCCATTGGATCTCTGTTGGAAGCACTGTGACGAAACTGGCACTTTCCTATGTTAAAACCTGTTTGGTCCCTTATATCACAGGTGCTTGGGAAACCATATTCATTAAACCCTGGGGTTCTTTAGTCTTGAAAACTCTTGATTCTTTTACTAGAGCAGATATTAAACTAGCTGTTAGAAAATATGACTAATCATGCAAAAATAATTATTTTATAACCTGAATTAAATTTTCTTTTAATAAAATCGTTGGTCCTATAAAAAGTGCAAATGAGAGGACAGACTGATGCTACACAGTGAATCATTGTTTGCATCATTCTGCACGGTTAAACAATGACTATATTACGTCATCCACTGACATCTTAACTGCTGTCAAAATACAGAGATCTTTCTAAACCCAATCACTGTCCGGGATTGACTTGAATTCTTGGCTTTCTTTATAGTACATTTTATAGCAAGAGAGATGAATTTCATATAACTTGACTTCTACTTTGGCACCACCTTGTGGTGAATTGTTAAAACAACATTGTTTGCTGCTGTTAGACTATACAAACCTGTACACTTATTAGTAGATTGCCCCAAAAAACATTTTGCATGCCTTCTTACGTACCTGGACACAGACAATCCCCAGTCTGCATCTAGTAGCGGGAACTGTGTGAACACAATTTGCTTTAAAAATAAATCAAGGAAACAATAGTCAATGTATACACTTCAACCTTTTGATTTTGTTCAATTTAACGATGTTCACTGTTACTTTATTAGCCAAATTAGATACTGCCATGCACAAAATTCAGGCAGTCAGCCAAAGCAGAATGTATTTATTTAATATTAATATTTTAGTTATTTTCGCAATTGTGATGGGATGGCTGGATAAGTATGTTGACAATCTTTCTTCACGGAAGAACACCTGAAAAATTCCAGTTCAATGAAGGCTAGAGAAGTTTTTAAGATGATAGGGTGCCAGACTCTTTCTATTGGATACCCATCACTCCACCTCCTGATTTATTGGACTCATAGGAATATGTCAAAATGTCAACGTTATTTTATTGGTTTAACCCTTTGAGTGCCTGAGATATGACTAGAACACAGCAAAGCATAGTGGCACACTTATGATGCTGAAAGGGTTAAAACCATATAATTATGTATTACTCAGCATGCCGAGAGCTGCTTGGGTACGTTGCACTATCCCTCCTCCTCTTATGCAAGAAATTGTGCTGAAATACAAAATGATTACAATTGGCAGCTCAGAAAAATCCATTATAAAATTATTAGCACTGCAGTACTGTAAGGTGTATGCTTATCATTTATAATGGAAATTTGCAAAGAAATAAAATAATGTTAGTAGCTTTCTCTTTAACCACTGGAATTTTTTTTTTTTTAATTTTGACATTTACTCAAGCCTCAGTGGTCTCACAGCAAGCATTTGCTACAGCTAAATAAGTGACACAAATAGTTTTACCTCTCTTTGAGTCTCTATTTCGAGATTTGTTTTTTTTTAACAATTTGAGGACTAATGCAATTCAACATAATGGCAATAGTGAAGACAAGCTCTAGGAATTACAAACAGAACTCAATATCTAAAAACTATCATTATGTCATCTAACTGACCAAACTGGTAAGTCAACCTTGAGAATAGGAGCAAAATATATCATTCATGGCAGCTAGGGATACCTGACTTTAATGTATTTTTTTTTTATTCTTAATATTGACTTGTATCTTTCTTTTCTGACTGTCTTAATATTGTTGTTGTATATGTGGCGCTGCCCTTCTCTTCTTGTGATATTTTCTATGGGGGATGTTCAGTGTCTCCATACAGAGCGTTAAGACGCTGAATGTCAGTGCTGCACGCTGTGCAGAACTGAAATAGGTAGCCCCTCGAGTGGCCTTCTGAGTGACTGACAATAAAGGTGTTCCTAGGCAGCAATGTAAACACTGCTTTTTTTTCTGAAAGGCAGTGTTTACATTGAAAGGCCTGCAGGGACAGGCTATAGACACCAGAACCAATATGTTAAGCTGTAGAGGTTCTGGTGACTATAGTGTTTCTCTAAGTACGTATGAGTGAATACTATCAGGCCCTAGGGCTTTGTTTATAATAACTTTCTTTTAGTTGCTGTAGCACATTGTCTTCAATCAAGCCATCACAATTTTTCTGCAAGCAATCATTTGCATATGTCTTCCCATAGGTTCCTCCTTGATATACACCAAGGGTGCCCAAAAGGGAAAACTACAACTCCCATGATGCCTTGCATGCCTTTTGAATGACAGAACATCATGGAAGCTGTAGTTTTAATACATCTGGGGATCTACCTTTTGGGCACCACTGAATAGACTGATCAGCCAAATCATTAAAACCACTCACAGACGAAGTGAATAAAATTGGTTAATCATTATAATGGCACCTGTCCAGGAGTGGGATATATTAGGCAGAAAGTGAACAGTCAGTTCTTTTTTTTTCAATATGACATTTTTCATTAAGTTGACACAAAAGTATAAGTTATCTGTCATTCGTATGTTAGTACACATAATATAACTTTTTGGGATGTCCTCCCCTGGACATAATGAGGTATTCAGCATGGTGAGGTATGCATAGTTTGATAACTTTTGAACAATATGACTTTCTGTTGTACAACAATGTCTTCGTGGGTTTGGGAAAGAAAAGTATAGGAATGAAGGGGGGGGGGGGCGGGGAAGGAGATGTGCCACATAACCTGCGTTGATTGGTATGAGTAGGATTTTTTAATTAATTCATTTACTTTTTTATTTTCTTTTTATTTTTTATTTTCCCCAACTGTAACAGTGTGGTGTAAGGCATAAGTAAGATAGACTTTTATCCAGTATGTATCCCTCTATAGGGGGGTTATCTACCTCATGCCTAATAAACCCGCGCTGTTGTGTCTGCGCAATCCTCTTAACATAGGCGTCCCATCTTTTCTTAACCTCTGCCATTTTTCCACTGGATTTAATTTGGTTGTATGCCATGTGTTCATATGCCAGGTTCATGGAGACATAATCCATCAGATTCTCTTGTGTTGGAGCTGTGGTTGACTTCCATGTTCTGGCCACCAACATATCAGCTGCAACAAGCACATGGTATAGCAAGATTGATTTAAGTTTTTCGAATTTGTCTAGGACCAGATACAATAATCCCAATTCAGGTTTAAGTGCAAATTCCTTACGCAGAAGGTCAGAAAGTATCCGCCAGAAGGGTTGTATTTGGGCAGATGTCCACTGTGAGCTGCGGGCAGGGCCGCCACCAGAAATATTGGGGCCCCTGACAAAGCACGAGGTCTGCCCCCCCCTCTCTGCCCAGCCTCACCCCCCCCCCAATGAATGCAGTGTGTTTGTTAGTGTAATGTATGCAGTGTGTGTGTTAGTGCAATGAATGCAGTCTGTAAGTCAGTGCAATGAATGCAGAGTGTGTGTCAGTGCAGTGGATGCAGTGTGTGTGTTAGTGCAGTGTGTGTTAGTGCAGTGAATGTAGTGTGTGTGTTAGTGCAGTGAATGCAGAGTGTGTGTTAGTGTTGTGGATGCAGAGGGTGTGTTAGTGTTGTGGATGCAGTGTGTGTGTTAGTGTAATGAATGCAGAGTGTGTGTTAGTGCAGTGAATGCAGTGTGTGTGTCAGTGTAATGAATGCAGAGTGTGTGTCAGTGCAGTGAATGCAGTGTGTGTGTCAGTGTAATGAATGCAGTGTGTGTGTTAGTGTAATGAATGCAGAGTGTGTGAGTATAGTGAATGCAGAGTGTGTGAGTATAGTGAATGCAGAGTGTGTGAGTATAGTGAATGCAGTATGTGTGAGTGCAGTGGATGCAGTGTGTGTTAGTGCAGTGGATGCAGTGTGTGTTAGTGCAGTGGATGCAGTGTGTGTGCTAGTGTTGTGGATGCAGTGTGTGCGCTAGTGTTGTGGATGCAGTGTGTGTGTTAGTGCAGTGAATGCAGTGTGTGTGTTAGTGCAGTGAATGCAGTGTGTGTGTCAGTGTAATGAATGCAGAGTGTGTGTTAGTGCAGTGAATGCAATGTGTGCATCAGTGTAATGAATGCAGTTTGTGTGTTAGTGTAATAAATGCAGTGTGTGAGTGTAGTGAATGCAGTATGTGTTAGTGCAGTGGATGCAGTGTGTGTTAGTGTAGTGTATGCAGTGTGTGTTAGTGCAGTGGATGCAGTGTGTGTGTTAGTGCAATGAATGCAGTGTGTGTGTTAGTGCAATGAATGCAGTGTGTGTGTTAGTGTAATGAATGCAGTGTGTGTGTGTTAGTGTAGTGAATGCAGTGTGTGTGTTAGTGCAGTGGATGCAGTGTATGTGTGTGTGTGTGTGCGTGTGTGTGTTTAGTAGTGTATGCATGTAAATTTAATAATGTAAATATATTCTGTAATCCCCCCCTCCCTCTTTCTTACCTGGTCCAGGGGGGCGGAAGATTATTTGATCCCTGGTGGTCCGGTCCGGTGCCATTGTGGGCCCCCCTGGCTCCCTATACTTGTAGAGGGGGCCCAGCGGACTGCAGGAGCACTTTCCAGCATTTCCCACTCTCACTCCCGCGAGATGTGTTGTGCGCGCCGCGCGGAGCGTTGCCATGGTAACCCATGGCAACGCTCTAACGGCCGCACATCTCGCGGGAGTGAGAGCGGGAAATGCTGGAAAGTGTTCCTGCAGTCCGCTGGGCCCCCTCTGCAAGTATAGGGAGCCGGGGGCCCACGGCTGCACCGATATATAGCGATCATCGCTATATATAGTTGCAGAGAGTAATTGTAGGGCCCTGGACTGCCAAAGCAGTCCGGGCCCCCCAGGACCGCCGGGCCCGTGACAACCGTCACGGTTGTCACCCCCTGATGGAGGCCCTGGCTGTTGGTGGGGGCCCTATAAAAGAATAATGGGGGGGACCTACTGTCCCCCCCCGCCGGCCCCCACCCCTGCGCGGTGGGTGGGGGCCCTAAGTTACAATAAGGGGGGGGCCTACTGTCCTCTTCCCGTCCCCCACCCCTGCACGGTGGGTGGGGGCCCTAAAAAACAATAAGGGAGGGGACCTACTGTCCCCCCCGGCCCCCACCCCTGAGCGGCGGGTGGGGGCCCTATAAAAGAATAATGGGGGGGACCTACTGTCCTCCCCCCGGCCCCCACCCCTGTGCGGCGGGTGGGGGCCCTAAAAAACAATAAGGGGGGACCTACTGTCCTCCCCCCGGCCCCCACCCCTGCGCGTCGGGTGGGGGCCCTAAGTTACAATAAGGGGGGGACCTACTGTCCTCTTCCTGTCCCCCACCTCTGCACGGTGGGTGGGGGCCCTAAAAAACAATAAGGGAGGGGACCTACTGTCCCCCCCGGCCCCCACCCCTGAGCGGCGGGTGGGGGCCCTATAAAAGAATAATGGGGGGGACCTACTGTCCTCCCCCCAGCACCCACCCCTGCGCGGCGGGTGGGGGCACAAAAAACAATAAGGGGGGGACCTACTGTACCCCCCCAGCCCCCACCCCTGAGCGGCGGGTGGGGGCCCTATTAAAGAATAATGGGGGGGGACCTACTGTCCTCTCCCCGGCCCCCACCCCTGTGCGGCGGGTGGGGGCCCTAAAAAACAATAAGGGGGGGGACCTACTGTCCTCTCCCCGGCCCCCACCCCTGAGCGGCGGGTGGGGGCCCTAAATGAAAATCCCCCCATCAAAGGTGACTAGGGGTCCCCAAGCCCCTAGTCACCCACCCAAATAAAAAGCCCCTACCTACCCCCCTCACCCTAAAAAATAGTGAGGAGGGAATAAAATTACTACCCAGTAAAGTAAAATTCTACTTACTATTCAACGTCTTCTTTTTTCTAAAATCTTCCTTTTTCAGCCCCAAAAAAGGCCAAATAAAAAGCCATCATACCCGTCGAACTTAAAAATAAAATAAAAAACCAGAGCGCAAAAAAAAATTAATCCATCTTCACCCAAGGAGGGCTCCATGCAGACTAGGGTATTAACATATACCCTATTGTTACAATTGTTACTTGAAAAGCATGAGGAATGCCGTTGGGGTATCACATGCTCATTTGTTATACCTCCATGCTACAAAAATAAAGAATTTAAAATAAAAAAAAATAAAAAATGTATGCAGCTTCCAAATGATTCTAAAATGGATGCTGTCCAGGACGTGGGAGGGTCTGGGAGGGAGGGTCTACTGCTGATTGGCTGGAATGTGTCTGCTGACTGTGAGGTACAGGGTCAAAGTTTACTCAATGATGACGAATAGGGGGCGGACCGAACATCGCATATGTTCGCCATCCGTGGCGAACGCGAACACGCGATGTTCGCCAGGAACTATTCGCCAGTGAACCGTTCGGGACATCACTAATTGTCAGTAATCCATACGGTGTTCCGGTTTTCCAGCGATGTTTCTCCCCTCGCTAAGAAGCCTCCCACCGCTGCCACCATATGTGGTGGAACGCCTGGTACCCCGATTGGGTACCTCTGCCAAACACGCTTCCTAGCTATTGCCGGGACACCATAAGCACTTTCAGCCCCTAGCTGCCGCAGCTTGGCTGGGGTCTCGCCTCCTCTTCCCACCAGAGTCTTGGACCAGAGTCTTGGATCCAGCTCCCAGTGGTTAGAGCTCTCCTCCAGAGAATATAGCTGTATAGCTCCGCCCCCCATACATTAGCCGAGACTTAATGCTGGGAGTGAACTAACTTTATTCTTGGCCACACACAGCCTTTTATGCATAGACCCCTAAATGGGGTTTCTTACACAAAAATGCAGGTTTTTTTATCACAAGATCCTCTATGCCTGAGAGATAATTGCATGAGAAAAACCTATAATTTAATTATCTCTCAGGTACAGAAAAATCTACATTATTTAGAACACCCCAAAACAGACATAACAACCAGGTACCCCCTCAAGTCTTATATCCCCTGATAGCCTGGATCTGAGTGCATAACATATCCAAAAAGCGCTCAGATCCCACTAACACAGCCGAAACGACACAGGGATTAAGTTTTGACCGACCGCACACAAGGTTGTCTCTTTCGGGAGTACAAAAACTAACAAACTACTGAACGCATCCTCTGGCTCCTAGGTAGCGATTGTTTGCATAGTTCATGCAAAGAATCCTACCGAATGGCACTCTTGTGACATGTGTGGAAAAGAAGCAGGAGTTTGTCAAAGTTCATCAGTATTCGCGAGTTAAAGTATCTGATTTGAGTTCCATGAACTCAATGACCAAACACCGCTGCCAGCGTTCGTGCAAACAAGATGGCCACCAACTCAGTTCCCGAACAACGGCCAGCCAGCTGAACAATTAGAATCCACGATGATGGAGGTGTCAGGAGAGGTCAGTAGGGGTTAACAAGCACAGAGGTGGTCCGCAGTTCGTGGGTTTGTTTGGTTCCCGAACAATACAGGAAAATCTCACAAACAAGTCTTTTAACATGTCTTTTACATGGCCCATAGTCTTTAGGCAGGAGGTTAGTCAGCAGGCTCCTACAGGAGCTTGTGGCAGAGGCATCTTTGCCACATCCACCAAATATGATACATAATGCTTTTGCTGGACATACATCTCTAGCATATGTCTGAAGAATTGGGATAGATTCGGGCCAGTCTGTCTGTCTCCATATACCATCTATAGTAGAGTTTACACATTATAGAAACAGAATGTTACAGCAAATAAGAACCATTCGGCCCATTTAGTCTGCCCAATATTCGAAATACTCTCATTAGTCCCTGGCCTTATCTTATAGCCAGGATAGCCTTATGCCTATCCCATGCATGCTTAAACTCCCGTGCTAACCTCTACCACTTCAGCTCGAAGGCTATTCCATGCATCCACAACCCTCTCAGTAAAGTAATACTTCCTGATAATATTTTTAAACCTTTGCCCCTCTAATTTAAGACTATGTCCTCTTGTTGTGGTAATTTTTAAATATAGTCTCCTCCTTTACTGTGTAGATTCCCTTTATGTATTTAAATGTTTCTATCATATCCCCCCTGTCTCGTCTTTCCTCCAAGCTATACATGTTAAGATCCTTTAACCTTTCCTGGTAAGTTTTATCCTGCAATCCATGAACCAGTTTAATAGCCCTACTCTGAGCTCTCTCTAAAGTATCAATATCCTTCTGGAGATATGGTCTGTTAAATTCCTCTTAAAAATATTATATGTGGGACCAATGGTTATCAAAGGTTAACTAAAATACTGTAACAAACCACTGGGGTCATGTTCAGTCCTGGAACTCAGGTGCAGTAACAGCTCTCCCTTACAAGCACGATCCACAGAGATGCTGAGGTTGAGAACAGGATTCTGTTGGTTCAGTGATTGCACGGGGGCTTTAATAAAATAACAGAAAAAATCCAAGGCAAGGTATCCGAAGAAGGGTCAGGCAGAAATCAGAGTCAGACGGTCCAGAGGTCAGGGCGGGCGGTAATCAGCAAAATCTAGAGAGCAAGCAAAGTCAGGAAACCAGCAAGGACAGGAAACACAAGGAAACAAATGCTAGGAGTTCTGAGGCAGGCAACAAAACAACCAAGCACTGACTGAAAGGTGTGCTCTGCTTATAAAGGAGTGTCTCAATCACGTAACCTGGTCTCACCTGTAGGAGGGGTTACCTGGTCTGATCACACAGAAGAGTTACTGTAGCTCAAATTGCTGAAAAACTTAATTCTGGCTATGATTGAAAGGTGGCAGAGCACATCACAGTTTGCTGTGTATGTGGCTTCATAGCCGCAGAAGGGTCAGAGTGCTCATGATGAAGTCCTAAAGTGCCTCTAATGGGGATGTTAGCGTCAGAACTGTACCAATCACAGGAAGAAGGTTGCCTGATCTAATAAAACATGTTTTCTTTTAGTTCAGGTGGATGGCCAGGTGTGTGTGAGTCATTTATTTGGGAAAGAGATTGCAGCAGGATGCACTATGGGAAGAAGGCAGGCAGGTGAAGGCAGTGTTCTGCTCTGGGCAATATTCTGCTGAGAAACCTTGGGTCCTGGCATTCATGTGGATTTTACTTTGACACGTACCACCTACCTAAAGATTGCTGCAGACCAGGTACGCCCTTTCATGGCAATGGTGTTTCCTGATGGCAAGGGCCTCTTTTAGCAAGATAATGCAGCCTTCCACACTGCAAAAACTGCTCATGGTTGATTTGAGAAACATGACAAATAGTCTAAGGTTTTGCATTCGCCTCCACGTTCCCCAGCTATCAATCCAATTGAGCATCTGTGGGATGTGCTGGAACATACAATCTGATCCATGGAGGCCCCACTTTGCAACTTACTTAAAGGGACTCTCCAGTGTTAAAACCCCTTCAGTGACTTACCTGAATCCAGCGCTGATGTCCCTTTACTTCAAAAGAGACCATTCTGTGATTACTAATTCCCAAGTGCTCCCTTTTTTAAATATTTGACAAAAGATCAACATTATTTGTTATAACCAGATCCATTTAAACATATTTTCTAATTCCACCAATTGTGACATGTAGGTATCATTTAACAGGTTCAGAAACTTGATTCCACAATCTAAACGACTAGTTCCTCTTTCCCAATTTATGTCCGGTTATTTAAAATCTCCAATAGTTAACGTGTTACTCAGATGTGCAATTTTCCCAATGTGCTCAAAAAACTCTTTCTTATCAATATCAACATTAGGTGGTTTATAACATATTTCATCTAATAATCAATTTTCCTTCTTTTGTCCCAAGCAGATATCTACCCATAGGACTGCCACATTTTCTCAATTTTCCTCGTCACATACCACTTGTTTAATATGTGACTTTAACTTATGG